>NW_006796397.1:1183556-1210053 GCF_000442215.2 Lipotes vexillifer
TTTCCCTATACGACTGCATTTTCTTTTCACTGGGTTCACTGGGTTTATTTCTCCCTCTTAGTTAAAAGTGTGCCATGTGGGAGAGAATTCAACAGTTGAAGAACGTTAGGCATTATTTGTAGCATCTTACCTTAAATGTCCTTCCTCCTTCCCATCTCCTTCATTACACCTTGCTTTTCTTTGCCCGTAGAGAAATCAGAAACAATTTGAAGCATTTCATCACTCTTCTCAGTTAGCTATGTTCTTCCCCTGGAAAGTTTATTCTTCAAAGCCATTAACTGTTTCTGTCTCCTATTAAGAGCAGGGATGGCATCTTAAAGCCCAGGAGGGTGTGTGACCCTAGCATTAAATGGTGAATCCAGATCAGGTGAGTGACTCAGAGATTATTGTAGTGATTTAACATGCCTAAGCAGGTGATAGGACACTCTTTTTAAAATTAAACCTTTAATATTTCTCTATGCTGTTACATATTTGAGAGAACCTTGGGCATTTCCTTTTGTCTTCATTAAGCTATTGCACAACTTAATGCTTGGAAAATTCTTCACAGGAAGAAACAGGGTGTAACAGTTCGTGTGAGACATTTTTTGAAAATTCGCCTTTTTAGTTAGCTTAAGTCTGAGAATATTCTCTCCACCCCTCTGCTCTAATTTCTTTCAGAAAGTGTTAATATCTCCACATAACTAAATATTCTTCAAAGTGAGACATACTTAAAAAATTAAAACCATTTAAACACGAAATTAAAACATAGTCTATAAATGTGTTCTTCCATTTCCTGAGAAACAGCAGGAAGGATTTGCTTTCTCAAAATAAACTAAGTAGCCTGACTGTGAACTCAGAGTAGTAGAGATCAAGGATTCCAGCATCATCACACAATGGGAAATTTGCAGTCTTTTTTTCTAACCTCGGAAAATCAAGTCTAATACTTTTTTTTTGAAACACAAGGAACCAGGATGTGTATATACAATTTAGAAACATACCTTTGACATGTGTGAAATTGTGTAACCTAAATATGTCTAGGAGAGTCTGTTTCCAAGATGTATGTGATCAGTATGGGCATGTTAGACATGCAACCATGGAAAGTATCCTTCAGCATTAAACTTAGAATGGAGAAAAACCAACTGAGTTTCTATATATCCATATAGCGTCTAAACTTGAACTTGCTAGGTTAGTGAATTATTTCATAGCTTGTCTAGTAAGAAAAGTTTAGCAGCTCATGCTGACCATGGAACTACATTGAAGAAGGAATCTGCTATGATAATCATAATAATAATAGTATATGAATTCCCAGGCAGGAATAGGGACATTTGTTAATATTTTTCTACTTCCAGAAACGAGGAGTGGGAGCCCATTTTAAAGAAAGGAAATCAGTTGTGTTATGGTTGCCAGATTTTTGTTTCTGAGCTATCAGCAAGATTAGGGAGAAAATATGTGTTATTCATCTGTCATTAATTTGTAGGCTCAAAGAATATACAATTTTATATTTCTTAAATATAACATAGGTCAACATTTTGAAATGTTGAACAGTGTTTATATGTATTTTGGAAATTATGTTTACATTGAGAACTTTATAGACTTTCTCAATAGACTAGTTTTTTTTCTTTGTCTTTCAAGAAACGGTAGAAAAACATCTCAAAGTAGTAGACAGCCCATGATCTCAGTTTCTTTCTCAGTCTCTTTATTTTTAACCTGAGTCTTTTATATTTACAGTGGGCCTCTTGTAGATAACAAATACGGGGTCTTTTTAAAATCTTCTCTGACAATCTGTGTCTTTTAATTGGTGTATTTAAATGATTCACATGTGATTATTGATATAGTTGGATTAATATCTACAATGTTTGTCCAACTGTTTTCTATTTGTTGTATTTGTTCTTTGTTTCTTTTTTCCCCTTCTTTTTCTGCCTTCTGTGGTTTTAAGTGCACATTTTATATGGTTCTATTTTGTCTCCTCTTTTAGCATTTATTTCCTTTACAGAATTTTTTAGTCCTGGCCCTGGAGGTCACAATTGATCTCTCACTTTCTTAAACAGCAACAACAACAAAAACAAACCAGAAAACAAAACATCTGTGTGTGTATGCATAGAAGAAAATTTGGAATGATATTATACCAAGACATTAAGAGTAGTTATGTCTGAGTGTTAGGATTGTAGATGATTTTTACTTTCTTTTTTTATAGTTTTATGTATTATCTGATTTTTTAAAATAACAAACAAGTATTGCTTTTATAATCAGAAACAACCAGGCTCTTTTCATTTTGAAGAAAAGGAAAAGGCAAATCAGAGCAGAACAAGCTGAAAATCTCCCATGGTTCTGAAATTTATACCCTTTCTCTGCTTCTAGCTTGAGGTAAACACATTGTCCCACTACACCAGCGCTCCGCAGGTAGGAAATAGAAAGGGGCTTCGCTGCTTCTCACCTTGCCCTGGGAAGGTTGTCAGTTCTTGTCCTCTACCATCTGTGCCTGTACAATGAGAATGAACCTTCTGAATGACTTAGCATCAATTCACCCTGTGGTTTGACATAAAAAAGTTTTCCATCTAACACAGAGTAAACCAAAACCCTCTATTTCTGCATAAGTAAGTTTTCCTCTACATGGAATGTCTCTGTGCCTCTTAACCGTCTTTCAAAAAATAATAAGCAGAATAAGAACACTCGAAAACTAGTTTAAAGTATAGCTTTCCATGTAAAACTTGTAATAGTTCTTATGGCTTGCTGGGATGAAACCCGTTCTCTTTTTGGGCAGGTTGGGGAGGGGAGTGTTTAGGGCTGGTACCTATGGTAATAGGTGAAGATATTGTAACTAGTGTGAGGCTGTTGTTCTGTCTGGATTTGGGGGAATTCAGTCCCCCTTGTGAAGTTTTAGAGAAAATTATCACTCCTGTTCTTGCATTGTTAATTATATCCTCTGAATTTACTTGTGCATGTAAACCAAACCCAATTAATGTTTAGGAAAGTTGCATGGCTCAGTGCAAACAGATGAAATGTAGATTTTTTTAAAAAATGGTTTTTAGTACCAAGTCACCTGCCGGGTGTTTTCAAGAAAGTCATAAATTTTGTAAATACTGCAGTTTGTTAACCTGTATAATTGGGACTATTATCTTTTGCTGCCTAACTGCTGCATTCAAGTAAACAAAAGACAAGTGAAGCTTTTTGTGTCTTCTGAAAGAAGAGAGTCTAAAAAAGCAAACTCTTTTTTCTCTGCTTCCAAGTGAAAACCTATAGTTCTCCATTTTAATGTATCTTATTATACGTGTCAGGAAATTTTATTTAAGGTTAGAAACGAAGTAGCAGTCATATTCTGTTTAAAGCTAATAGAATTATACGTTTTGATATATACAAAAAAATTAGAAAAGTCATGAAATAAGTGTAAAAAAGAATTCATTCACAGTACATTTATTATTGCAACTATGTTAAAATAGATACAAATTTTGAAAGGAATGCAAAAATATAAATATTGCTATTTAAGGAATTATAAGTAAAATTTAACAAACTTTATAATATTCTGATGTTAGATATTTTACAAGAAGTAGAGAAGTCAGAAATCAAGTCTCTGGGATGCTTATAAGATAAGTTGGAAAAGGTATTGAATTTTTATATTTGCAGTATAAACCATATTAGTAGACTGTTCAGTAGATGTGGGGAGTAAGGTAAGTAATCTGTTTTTTTAAACTCATTTCTGAATGAGAGACTTGATACATGGAGATATTAGTGGAGAAACAATGGTGAAAAGTCCAGGGCTTGTTACTACGTTAGCGCATTTATTTAAGCATCATCTCTGTTGGCTTGGTGCCTTTGACCTGCTGCTGCTGGTCCTTTTACTCTGGTTTTAACTTGTCAAAGTCTACGTTGTAACATGCTCTCTGCCTTTTTGTTCCTCAGGTACAGCTGTGAAAATTACTTAAGTGAGAAATGGTCTGGGGGTAAGAATTGTGAATGGAAGAAAGAAATAATCCTCTCATTATTTAAATACAGGGAAGGAGGATTATCTGCAGCCCTGAGCTTTCACCCCAAAAGAGCTGATAGTGTAATAGGTCATCTTTGCTTTTATAAATGTAAACCATAATGCTTTAATAGCTACTCTTAGGAAAAAGTCAAGAGGCACTGATTTTGAGCCAGCTTTTCATCCTTTTATTTCATGATGATTCCTCTGTGTTTCCTTAATCATTTGCTCTTTGAAAGAAGTATGAGCTTGTGATCAGTCCTTCCACAAAGACCCAGTATGAGATCTAGATATTAGAATAGTGCATTGACAAAGAGGCCAACTCCAGTTTTATGCTTTCAGGAAGCGGTTGTAAACAGTGAAGTGAAAATTTAAAAATTGCAGAAATGATTTTGGCAGTAACCTATGAAAATACTGAGTGTTAAAATAATCCTTACGTAATTGCCAAATTGATATACAGTTTATAAATACATATAATGAATAAAATATAATATATGAAGTATTTTATGTATTTGCTAAAATAAAGTTCCCTGCCTTTTTTTTAGTGTTTAATTCTAGATGAGTAATTCTTATGTTTCAGGATGCAGTAACACTTAGACCGAAAAGCAGCATTTTTACAACAGTTTTAAAATACACTTTACCAAGTAGTATTCCCACTTTATGGATGGAACCTAAAAGCCAAGCAGTAAGTTTAAGTAGTAGGTCACACATTAGATGAGCTATTCATTCCTACGTAAGCTTTCATCAGAGCTGGGAAAGAAAGCTTACAAATCTCCTACTTAAGGCAGGCTTTTATCTGAACCATTCCAAGATTAAGGGAGTGTACATTTTCAGCTTTTCTAGAAGAAATAACCTCTGCGCTCTGATCTCTTTCAAACTAATCATATTTTAAAGTAAATACTTTATGCTAAAACTTAAGGCAACTGATTTCTTTCTTAATGGAAATAGATGTACATCGTCCTCTGTGAAATAACTAACCAAAGACAAGCCCATGTTCAACCTTCTCTGTAGTAAGTTTACTAATTCCAAGCTTGTTACCCTTACCTTACAAGTGCTATTTTTTAAAAAAGAAAATTTAGAGGATATTTTTGAGATTTTAAAAAAAATTTTTTATAGGATATTTTGAGATTTTCCTTGAAAACTTTCTAACATTTTCCATTCCTCCGTTTAGTTGTTATCAATAGGGGCCTTGACAGGAAACGTCATTTGCTGCAGATGTGATGATCTCCTGGGATAAAGGCAGGTGGAAGTTGCTGGGAGACAGACTTCAGCTCAATATGGGGAACAGATCTCCTTTAAAGCCAGACAGAGCTGGGCTCAACTGCCTGGCACTGTCCAGGTCCCAGCACCGAGGGCACAGAGGCTGCCCATGCTTGAGCAAGGGTGTAGAGAGACCTGAAACCTCCCATGGGAGCGGGCCCAGAGATGCCCTCTGAGGTCACAAAGTACATATTCATTCACAGGCTTTGTGCTGGAAAAATCTTTGTTCAAGTACCAACTCTGCTGTGTATTGGCTGTGCAACCCTAGGAAAGTAATCTAGATTCTCTAAGCCTCAGTTTGCTCATCCTTAAAATGAGGATAAAATGATGTGAGGCTTATCATGTGAATTTAGATCAATAGATCTAAAGCACTTGGTGTAGTTATTCCTTCTGATTCTGTAGCTTTTCACTCTCTGCCCCTTTTCTGTTCTTCTGCCCTCACATTCATTCTTTTACAGTCTTTATTTTCTCTCCGTTTTTCTGCCTGTGCCCTACGGCCTAGGGATGCCCTGAGCTCCTTCGGTAGATTTACCATCAGCGTCTGATTCCTGGGCAAATCAATGAACAGCTGGTGATCCTCTGTGTCCTTTGGATTTGGCACGAGGAACAGCACCGAAGACCTTAAAAAAGCCAAGATACATTGCTGCGTTAGCTTTCCTATGTGCTTTTACTGTGGCACTTTCAGCTTCACAGTTGGTGGTCATGAAAGCACTAAATGGAGTTGGATATGGATAGAGAAAATATTTTTTATACAACAGGTTATGAAAGTAAAAATCTGTGTTGGTAGCATTTAATTTTTCCTCTATTTAAGTCTCTGTTTTGGGGTCGGGCTCCTAATTGTGAATATTATATTTGAGAGAGAAGAATATCAGGGCCACAGGGCCAGAAGCATTCTTTTTTTTTTTTTTTTTTTTTTTTTTTTTTTTTTTTTTTTTTGCTGTCCGCGGGCCTCTCCCTGTTGCGGCCTCTCCCGTTGCGGAGCACAGGCTCTGGACGCGCAGGCTCAGCGGCCATGGCTCACGGGCCCAGCCGCTCTGCGGCATGTGGGATCTTCCCGGACCGGGGCACGAACCCGCGTCCCCTGCATCGGCAGGCGGACTCCCAACCACTGCACCACCAGGGAAGCCCCAGAAGCATTCTTTTTAACAGGAGCGCTTAACATAACTTTAGGGAATTGCTGTGGGTACTAAGGGGGCAACATAAAAAAATTTATTTACTACATGCTATTTGAAGCCCCACTTGCTTGACAGAGTGATAGCCCTTAGAAATGTGATGGAAACTCATTAGTACATCTTGACTAAGAGGATCTGGTTACACCATTAAAGAAGTACAGGTTATTAGAGCTGGAAGGCATCTTTGGGGCCACACAATTCAATGATTTTCTTTTATAAATAGTGAAATGGAGAATCAGAGGCATGAATTTTCTTGTTCCTTGAAACCTAACTCTTTGTATTTAAAAAAGGCACAACAGGGAGATGTGGCCCCTACCACTGTAGCTATTTTCTTACATTCCACTGCAGTACCATGACTGCTGCCTCTGGGCCTGGAGTCATTTCCCTGTGGCTCAAAGATGGTCTCTACTCTGTTAGCCCTGATTGCTGAGTAATGCAGTGATGCGAAACTTCCTGTGCTCTTACTCAGATTCTTTCTTTTGTTCACGTTCGATGATTTTATGAAATCTTTGGTTTATTGGATTGCTCTGGCCCAGGAATAATCTACATAGGCAAATATTTAGACAGTTTAGTTTTCCTGTATTTGACAGTTTTATGATCTCTTACTCTGTGCCAGGCACATTTATGTTTTTAAGTAGTTTACGTGAGTTAACTCGAGGAGACAGGTATAATTATCTATATCCAGTTGTCAGATCAGAAAACTGAAGCTTACAGGGCTTCAGCATTTGTTCCAGACGCTACAATTTGTAAGCTAGAGCTAGATGCCAGGACAGTTTTTCGGATCATATGTTCATCATCTCTGCCTTGTCTGCATTTTCTGCTCCCCTTACTGCCTGTGTAACGGGGAACAGGGCGTAGAATTGAAGATCTCATGGCAAATGATCCAAAGAGGATTATCTGGCCTAGCCTCTTGGCTACCAACAAATGAGGTATGATATCATACTGAGGCATTCGAGGCCTTGTTTTTATTTATTTATTTTTTTTGGTTTGGTATTTCAAAGTAAAAGTGGTCTTTTAGTTTTTCATTATTATAGAAGTAGTAAATCCTCATTGTAAGAAAGTATGAAAATATAAGAAATAATGGAGAAAATCAAAATATCCTTTACAGCTCTGATGAATAAAAGTGGGTTCAGGGCTTCCCTGGTGGCCGATGCAGGGGACACGGGTTCGCGCCCTGGTCCAGGAGGATCCCACATGCCGCGGAGCGGCTGGGCCTGTGAGCCATGGCCGCTGAGCCTACGCATCCGGAGCCTGTGCTCCGCAACGGGAGAGGCCACAACAGTGAGAGGCCCGCGTGCCGCCAAAAAAAAAAAAAAAAAAAAAAAAGTGGGTTCAAATCTCAGCTGTATCACTTGCTAGCACTGTTTGACTTTGGGTAAATTTTATAGCCAAAATTTCCCTGCCTCAGTTCCCTGTGCATAAAACAAGAATAGTCATAGTGCCTGCCTCGTGCAGTAGTTAGGATTAAGTGGGTTTTTGTGAGGCATTAGAATAGTGCCTGACACATAATAAGAATGACATGAGTGTTGATTAAATAAATGATCACCCATGTCAGTAGTCTTCCCATCTGCGGCCCCTGGGGAAAGAAGTAGAGGCAGACCCAGAAGGTAGATTGTGCAGTGCCGTGAATGGATAATGGGCCAAGTTGTGTGGAGACAGGCAGGGGAGAGTGGCCCGAGACCCTCTGCTTCTATTTGCTTCCTTAGTAGTCCTAATAAAGTGGCACATTAATAAAGGTCTGTCTCTCACTTTCATGATAATAAAAATGATTCTCCTCTTTCTACTCCTTGCTTTTAGGGAGCCCACAGAAGCCAAGCCTGTTTGAGATTTTTCTCTCGTTAGGCTATGCCAGACATGAATTTCCTTTCATGTGATATTTTCTGTGGTCTGTGTTAGTTTAGTTCTTCCTTTGTTTTCTTGTGCTTTGGTGTGAAGAAGATGCCCTGTTTATAGAGCCTTGGTGTCTTTCATGTATAATGCATTCTTAAGCTAACTCTAGTTGCTCTGACCCTTTGAGATTTTTAAACTGCTTTGTTCCGGCTTCTAAGCATTTTTGAAATATTAAAAATGTTCCTGAGGGTGTGGGTCATGGGAAAACTTTTCCCAGAGTTGTTTGTTCTTAGCAGATTGTGAATTTGCATGGAGAGGTTTAATGCTGGGCTAAATTCTGCCAGGTGCATTGGTCACTTGAGCTTGAATTCCCAGTTCTGTTGATATTTAAATCCATGTTTCTAAGGCATTAAGTGCAGAGTGGGAGCCTCTTAAACCTAAGTACCTATGTTGCCTATTGTCCCATTAAGAAAGGTCTTAGGTAGTGCTTGGCTTTACATTGAAGCACCGTGTCAATAGTAAGGATCAAAAGATGTGTCTGTTCTTAGATTTTTGTCTTTGAACCAAGACTTTCCAAAAAGAACACAGGCTTGTTTTGAATATTGCCGCCTCTGGGTGTGAGTGATTATGCAAGTCAGTAGTATTTTTTTAAACTATTCATAATAGATGCAGAGGTATGAAATTGCAAGAAAAACAAAAATACTTTTTCAAACAGCTTGTACAAAGCAGCCTTTGAATGCAGGTGGTCCTCAGCTTACAAGGATTTGCAATTCTTCCTCCTTCTGGTGAAAGACACCATCCACCATTCCCACTTGGCCATTTTCCATAATATAGCCTTCTCATTTAACCCCAACCTGCAGTGCGTTGCCAAGTTTTCTCAATTCTATCTTAAACTTAAATTCTTACGTTTTATCCATTATGTCTTAAAACTCTCCAGTGTGCTGCGGCAGTGCAGAACTCCTGTGAGGCCACCGTCCTGTCTCGCCTGCCCTGCTGAAGCGGCCTCCAGCTGCCCTCTCTGACCTTGACCTCCAGTGCTCTGTACACGCTGAAGTCCGAGGGGCTTTTGCAAAACAAAGCTCAATGTCAGTGACCTGTGTAAAACCCTCCAGTGACTTATTGCCCTCAGAACTCCTGCCTAAGGAGTTAAAAGCCAGACCCCAGAAGGAGTCTTCAAGACCTTGCAAGAGGAAGTCCCTGCCTCTATCTGGAATCTACAGCTATTGCTCTGCCTCACCCCACAGCATACTCCAGACCCACACTCCCCTTGCAGCCTCACAGAATTTCTTTCTGTTCCTCTAATCTGCTGTGCTTTCATGATGACAAGCCTTAAGGGTGTGTCTGATGTCAAGAACGGTCTTTCCCCCTCTGCTGCTTCACTTTTGTCTAGCTAACTCCTATTTCTTCCCTTTTTTCTTAACTTAAATGTCATATCCTTCAGGGAGTCCTTTTTACCCCCTGAACTAAATGAAGTCCCCTTGCCATTTGTTTCTGTAGTACCTTCTACCTCTCTGGCATTTCACTTGTTACATTCGTGTGCCTTTTCTAATAGATTCTAAGCCCCCTGAAGGCATAGACATGTCTGTCTTGTTCCACACTGTATCCTAGTACCTAGCACACAGTAGGATCTTGAAAGTTTTTTGAATGCATGAACATGTTCCACATCACCCCCATATTATTACTTATAGTAGCGTTTGTCGAACAGCCCACACATGCATTTCAGCCAGCTCCTTCCATTGACTTAAATTAGCTTAGCTTAATTGTACTAAATATGTACAAACATGAAGTAAAATATATACTTCTTATGCTTATAGCTTTTATACCACTATTAAAACATTTTTAAAATCACCGATAAATGCAAACAATATTTTAAACCATTAAAATTTAAATTAAACATGATGAATGTATTTTTTGCTGAGACTAAATCACCTATGTCGATTTTTAAAAATTACTCTAAAGTTGTTGCCTCGGGTCCTAATATATACTTAATGCATAAGAGTCTTTTGATTTTGACAATGGTAGTGCAAAAAATACCTGTTGGCAATAAATGTTATTCAGAAGCACATTATGGACTTGAAGGCCTTGCTTGCTGTCATCTCAGGACCATCAGGTAGCAGCTGTGCCAGTGAGCAGTCCTTGAATTACAATTTTAATGATTTCCAGTTTCCTTGATAGTACAGTCAGTGTCTTGTACATTCAAAGATAAGGCTAGCATTCCAGAGTTACTGAAATCAGCATCAAACATACATCTAATTCAATGATTGCTAGAATCAGAAACAGGAATATAATGTTTGTGAATTTTAGTTCTTACAGATGTGGAAAATTTTTACAGTTTCAGCATACAGCCAAGTGTCAGACTGCTGGAGGAAGTCAGTAGATAGTAGAAATGACTCATTTACATTGTTTTGAACATAACTCCTTTTTGTATCATTGCCTCCTCTTTGTAAATTTTTGAACCACTAAAACAAAACCTTTGTTATAATACCTTCATGCCATTGTGAAGACATTATTATGAATGCCTTAATGTCTTTTGACCTTCATTTGGTATGATTTCATCAATTGTGTCCAGTCTGCCTCTGTCCTTTCCTTATTAGCCTGTAGCAATTAATATAGTACAGTACTCCACTGCCTGTCATTCCATGGTGTCATGAAATCAAAGTCTTACTCGATGATCAATAAGTAAGTGTCTTAAATTGACCTTTATCATTGTCATGTGTGTGCCTGCCCGCACTCTGTAAGCATTGCTGATAAGGATCACCCAGTGCCACTGTAATCATAAATGCATACCTGGGCACTGTGTTGGTGTAGGGTTGGTTCAGATGATCCAGTGTGAAATTATATCAGTTTCTTTCAGATGAACCCTGAAATGAAAACACAGGACTGAAAGATTATTTTGGAGAAGTCACAGATTCTTGAGTGTATCTGTGGATCTCTAGAGATCCTGAGACCCCCCATTTGAGAATATTTGCTTATAGCGTTCACAGCAGACCATGTACAAACCATAGCTAGATCATTGTGTTTGGGGAGATGTTCTGGTTTATGAGGGTCATTCCCTTGGTTCTCTACCTCTCTCTAGCTGGCTAGCCTGTCCCTGCATCTTACCAAGCCCCTTTTTGGTGAGAGGATGGAGAAGCCTTGTTTTCTGGTCTCTCTAAGGCCTTAGAGGCTCTCTGTTGGAGTCTCTTTCTGGCTATTTGTGGTTCCCTAGGTAACTCTGAAGCCCTATCCCTCAGGAGCATGGAGCACCTGTTAAGGAGAGAGTATAGTAAGAACATAGCAGAGGGGGTAGGGAAGGCAATGAGGATTTCAAATACATCAGATCCTTACACTTAACATTAAAAGGAAAAATTGGTGCAAATTTTGCTGATGTAGACCCCAAAGTTGTAGCCGTTTTATTACACATGGCTTTAGCCTAAGGACCTAGAAGTCACTTAACTTTTTTTGCATGTATAATTTTAATAGCTTTACTGAGGTAACATTCATATACATACATTTGGCCCAATGAAAGCATACTTGTTCAGTGGTGGTAAGTACATTCACAGAGTTGAGCAAACCATCACCACAATCAATTTTAGAATATTTCATCACCCCAAAAGAAACCCTGTATCAATTACAAGTGATTCCCATTCTCCCCAATCCCCCTGGCCCCTGGCAACTACCAGTCTACTTTCTGTCTCTGTAGATTTGCCTGTTCTGGACATTTAAATAGTATCATATAATATGAGGTCCTTCATGACTGGCTTCTTTCACTAAGCATAATGTTTTAAAGCTCAGCCACGTTGTAATGTGTCAGTATTTCATTTCTTTTTTTTTTTTTGCCAAATATTCCATTGAATAGATAATGCCAACAAATTTTAAGTGTATTGTTCAGTAGTGTTATACTCAAATTGTTGCGAAACAGGTACGCAGAACTTTTTCATCTTGCAAAACTGAAACTAGATATACTTAATTTTATTTATCCATTCTCATTTGTTGATGGCCATTTGCATTGTTTTCCACTTTGGGGCTGTTGTATATAATGTTATGAATATTTGTGTACAGGTTTTTGTGTGGACATACGTTTTCATTTTTCTTGGTGTATACCTAGGAGCAGAATTGATGGGTCATATGGTAATTCTATATTTAACATTTTGAGGAACTGCCCAACTGTTTTCCAAAGTGGCTGCACCATTTTACATTTCCATCAGCAACATATGAAGATTCAAGTTCTACACATTCTGGCCAACACTTATTATTTTCTGTCTTTTTGATTTTAGCCATCTTAGTCGGTGTGAAGTGGTATCTCATTGTGATCTTTATTTGCATTTCTCCTATGATTAATGATGTAGAACATCTTTTCATGCGAAGACATGTAGTTAAACAAATTTTTTTTCTTAAAGTCTTCCTAGACTCCTGGGGTTACAATTTAAGAAGGAAGTACACTTTTGGGGATTGGAAGATTGAGAGAAAATAACTGCCCTCATTGTGGACTGACTATTGGCAGGTCAGAATTTAAGCAGAAGCAGTTGAACCCTCACATTTTCAGGGACCTACGTATGGAGTCCTTGTCCATAATAAGCAAAGGAAGGAAGAAAAGGTGGAAAATGGGCCCAAGTGTAAGAGATTCCCTTTCAAAGTGCTAAGCTACCAACACAACCAAGCCAAAGAATGGCCTTCAAATGGTGGGAAAATCCCCAGTATCTTGTTTGGTGTTTATCACAAATTACTTATTATTTGTTTTGGAGAAGATGTATCCTTGAGTGCAGCAGACAAACCAAGAGTTTAGAATCATAAGATATGAGAATTAGAAGCTTTACATTGTATAAAATGGGGCTGTGAAGTAAAGCATCTGTAGATTAAATTCATAAATGCTACCAGACCTCCTCAGATTGCACAGATTCCTTCAAAAATATGTGCCTAATATCTCCCATGACTACCACCACACACACATGAAAGGCATTTATAAATTCAGTGAGGTTTATTTATGTCAATATATCTCACCTTATTTCCCCCCTTACATAAGGCAAATCAGTTCTTGCAGTAATAAAGAGCTAATTGTTGAGTTTCCAGGATATGCCAGGCACTGTGCTAAAACCACATAATGTCATTGTGCCATTTAATTGACACAACACTTGAATGAGGTCTGTCCTACTCTTATTCCCATATTATAGAGAAAGAAATTTAGGCTCAGCATCATTAAGGAACTTGCCCAGTATCACACCAGCCCTGAAGAGGCAGGCCAAGAGGATTCTAGGCTTCTAGCCAATGCTCTCAACCACTGAACTCTGTACAGAAAAGTCTTCCTCGTCCCACTGAGTCTTTGCAGCAGGAATTGGGAAGATGTAGAACATGAATTTTATGTACATATTGATGCCATTTTATTTGGATGGAGATTTTGTCATCACTCCCCCGGCCTGCTCACTGCAGGTGCAGTTGAGTGTGGCAGGAACCTCACAGGGGGTGTGACCATGGCTGCACCTGAAGCAGGTATTGCAGTTTCGTGTGCACTTAGGAAGTTTGGACTTGATCCTAGAACTAGCAGGGGATTTTAACCTGGGAGGGTAATGATTAGATGTTCTTTTTCTTTTCTAAAGAAATGTAACTGGTGGCACTGTGGATTATAGGCTGGAGTAGGTAGAGATGGGTGGCAGGGAGTTTGGATTAAAGCTTAGATTTGGCAGCGGGGAAGAGAGGACCAATGTGAAAGATTTCTAAGGTGAAACCATTAGGACTTGGGGATGCAAGAGTTGAGAGATAGAGGACTTGAAGATGCTTCAAGAATTCTAGCTTAGAATAATACATGGGCAAGGTGCCATATTGATGCAGAGTTGTAGGACTGGGTGAGAGATGAGGTGAGGAATATCAAAGCCAGTGGTAGACTTAGGTTCAAGTCCCCACTCTTTTTTTTTTTTTTCTTGCGTTATGCGGGCCTGTCACTGTTGTGGCCTCTCCCATTTGCGGAGCACAGGCTCCGGACGCGCAGGCTCAGTGGCCATGGCTCACGGGCCCAGCCGCTCCGCGGCATGTGGGATCTTCCCGAAACGGGGCACGAACCCGCGTCTCCTGCATCGGCAGGCGGACTCTCAAGCACTGCGCCACCAGGGAAGCCCCAAGTCCCCACTCTTGATGGTCTGAGAACCTTTGGGGTTCTCTTGATCTTGGGTACTTCAGTCAACTTAATTAGAAGATATAAGAAGTTCGATTGTGTTTGCTTGCCTTTTAGTTTTTCTAGAAAATTGATGAACATTAACATTTCTCCTGGTATCAGGTAGTCGTTTAAGGCAAGAAAAGCATTTAGTTAATTGTTAGTGCTTTTACTAAACTTTTTCTATGTTTTTGAAAATTTTTCTTTTAAGTAGGAGTGTTTAAAAGGGAAACTCAAGAAACAGCATTTTTTTTTTTTTTTTGAGCTGGTGAGAGACATTTTAGACTGCTCCTCCCCAGCGGAATTCAATCTGATAATGCAGGTGTTTTCCCAGTTATAGGTCCCAACATCCATCCCTTCCTTAGCTACAGGATTCCTCAAGATAAAGCTTTAGTTTAAGGGAAACAGACCCTGTAGGGAGCAGTGACAGGGTGGAACTAGGTACCCCTCCTAATTCAGCCTTATGAATATTTGTTCAGGTAGATCAGTTTTGAGTGAACCAGTGGTAGTCACGGTGTGTTATTCTTGGAACAATTAAATTTAGACTCGTACCTTCAATTTAGGCATAAAATTGAACTTTAATAATTCTGCTTCAAAATCTGTTTCTGAGATGAGATATTTAGTAATATTGCATTGCAGTGATAGATGATGAAGTTGCTTCCCGTGTTTAGTGCCTCAAGGTTGCAAAGTTATGTAAGCTGTTTACAGATAAAATGCTAGTGAAGAAAAGTTTTTGTTTTTTTGCTCCTGCAGAAGGTACAGACCCCAAGCATTTAGTATGATGAATATCTTCGGTCTTCTTTTGCAGCTGTTTTATGTTTACAGAGTCAAATTCTCTTATGTATATCTAGGGTTAAATGTCGCATTTTCGTGGGTGATACAATGTAACAAAGTTTCTATTTTGTACTTTGTTAAAGAAAGTGAGTAGATGATTACCTAAGGTTAAATTGGTATTTAGAGCCTCATTAATGATTAATTAAAAACACACAGAAACACTCTTTTCTTCTAAGTGCCTGTACCTAACAGTCTTTGGGGGCTAAGATGTTCAGGAGAGATCCTCTTAAACTACTCCTAAAAAATATGTTTACACTTAGACTTAAAATATATATGAATAGAATTCAAAGCTTAGAGTTCTTAGACTATTTGCATTTATATTAATTTACATAGGGCATAATTATCTTTAGGTCTCTGATAGCACTGGAGTTATAGTTTTTCATTAACACTCATTTCTTTCTGCTACTTACAGGAATACTAACAAGACACTTTAACTATCATCTTGAGAGTTAATGATTTGTGTCAGTTAACTTCATTTTAAAACTTTCTGGTGATTTGCAGTTGGAACATGTTGATGACCCATAATATCTGGTTACCTGTGGTTTGGTATGGATGGTGGACAGATTTATTTCAATAACTTCAGTGGCTATTTTCTGAAGTAAAGCTCTGCTGAAAACTATTATGAGGTATTTTTTATACTTTTTTTTTTTTTTGCTTATTGCTTTCAGATGCTATCTCATAATTCTCCAGTTTTGCTTTTGAGCATCTGTAGCTTTTACCTTCTTTTGGCTTTGGGGCCATTATACCTCTGTTTACCTACTATAGCTCAGTTCCTTGAATGATCTCTTCCTTAGTATCTGGCAATCTCTTGTAGAATTTAAAATTTATATTTTATAAGTTAGAATATGGATTAGGTCTGTATTTAATCACTTTCCTGAGAATATATTGTCTTCAATTTAAATGAAAGTTGTTTTGCGACAGGTACGCTAGTTGAAATGTAAGTTACCACTGACAGCAACCAGTATGGTGCTAACTATATGGTACTTTCATGGTAAGCACTGGTTGAATGGAGTTGCCCAGAGTGCACGATGGGTGGCTTATTATCTGGAAGCAGAATGTAGAGAGCATTCTGTTAGCTGCTTTCAGAGATGTTGCATATCCCTTCCAGGCCATATTACTCATTGCCAAGGCATGAAGTCTGAAACTGCCCAGAGGCAGTTAGTCACCTTTCTCTATTCTTTATGGGGGTCCTTCTACTGTAGTGACCAGAACTTTGTTCAGTTGTTTGTTACAGAAGAGGCAAGACGTGAATCAACCCAATCGTATTCTGTACCAAACACCCTAACAGTCTGTTCTCCTTTTCCCAGCTTTGGTTTCTTCCACATTTCCAAGAGAATTTCCGTAAGGATGTCCATATTGTGAGAAATATATCCAATTGATGTTGAAGGACCTCTGTGCTGTCCTTTGGAGAAACTGAACAGTATCTGTATTTAATTTCCACAGGTTGAGAGAGGATTAGTGTAGGGTTGAAATTGGGATAGAATCTTGGGAATGTTAGGTGGGAATAGTTTGTGACCTGAGATGAATAAAGATGGTTTTTTAAGCCATATTAAAACGAGGCTTCTAGTGCAGAAGATTTACTTATTCTTTCCATACTGTGAACAGTTGTCTTGTTCTCACCAAAGGCAATTTTGTTGAAATGTTCTTAGAAACAGTGTGTACAGGCTACTGTAATCGCACAGGGGAGAGATCACAGAGACCCAGGGAACATCAAGATACTAATTCAACCTGCTGTCCTCTTTGAAAAATGTTTGACCCCTTCCCTCTAACTCAACAATCCCTCAAAGCTGTCAACACAAAGTTGAAAAATAAGAAATTAAAATCGGTTTCTATATTACAGCCTTCTGGGAAGATGCTGCTAGGAGAACAAAAATATTTCTGAAAGTGTAATTACATATATACCCTTTTTATTTTCTTCTTATATTTGTAATGACCTGACACCTGGAACATTTTTGATAAGCTTGGTTCTTACAGAACTACCCCTCATAAAAGGCAGCTGAAGGCAGTGAAGGACTAGGTGGTTATTGAAGCTCATGGCTTCTTTCCATGGCTTTTCCTTTGTGCATCACCCCATGTTCATATCCAGAATGGACTAACAGCATTGTTATGTTCCAAATATGCTGGTTATAGTAGAACGGGGGTGTCACAGGGTCCTCTGTAAGACTGAAACTCATGATTGAAGAATTAAAATAGAAATACATCTTTGTCGTTGTGTAGGGTTGAAAACTATTGAATCAAATTTATGGTGTGGTTCTTACAATTCTAAATTTTATAATCCTCTCTGTTAAGTTTGCTAATAAAGCCCAAATGTTTACCCTTATGTTCCTAAAACCAATTTATAAGGGCAGAGTATCAGCTGTATCATAGCAAACTTAGAGCACCTTTCAATGCTGAATGACCCAATCAGTTATTAATCTTTTCTGTGGGGAATGTTTTTCCTTCATCAGCTGTCTAAAATATCTGGGAAATCATATCTTGTGGGAGTTGCCATTCATCAGGAAATGCTTGTTCATAGATGTAAGCCAGGCCACATGTAGCAGTAAATGTTATTTATCACTATGGAAACCAAAAATCACAAATGGGATGGCCTTAAGTATTAAACATTCTGCATCTTGTGGGGATAAGTCATATCCAGATTTGGTTCAGTTCACTCAAATATTTATGGGGCACTTAATGATCAAACAGTCTGGGGGCACTTTGTTTCGTGACTAATTTTCCTCTGCTCAAAACCTAAAAGATCATTAAAGGGAAAAACTAGGAGGAAAAAGTCCAATTTGTGTGGATTATCAAGCTTGTAATGTAGAACTCTGGACTGGGAGGCAGGAGGCTAGGGTTCTAGCTGTGGCTCTTTCAAAAACTAGCCGTACGGCTTTAGACAAATCTTTTAACTTATTTGGGTCTCAGTTTTCTCATCTGTAACAAGATGGAATTGGACCATCTGCCCCCTAAGCGATAAATCTCTTTTCCTTCATTGTTCCTTCAGAAGTACGAAACTCTTTTTGCTGTTGTTTATTGAGAAAAGGTGTTGTACTTGGATGTGCCTCAGGTCAAGAGTAATGAGGGTTGTTGTTATACTGCAATGACTTTATCACCTGGAAAAACATCCTTGCTCAGGACTGGGGCCATATGTCTACATGTCACCATTCGTTTGCAGACCCGGCCTCCTCTCCATTCAGTATGTACTGACGTGGGATGTCAGTATCGTCTAGTAGTGACGAAGTGTGCAGTAATCTGAATGTAGTCGTTTAACATGACTTATAGCCAAAAGGTGGCATTTAGAGTATCTGTGATGTTCATAGATAAACGTTAGGATAATGCCTTAAGAAATAGGCTGAAGATGTTCAGAGGTTGGGAGAAGAGGAGGCGGTCTGAATTGGTTAATGAGGGTGTTTATTCATATATCCATTTAATTCTTGGTTCTACTGAGACTTTGCCATGACTGTCATTTCAGTAGTTTCCATGATAGGGTTATCTCATAAGCGGAATTTGAATCATTTGGTCCTAATGACTCAGGAGAGTCTGAGAAGGAAAAGGTGTCTCTGTTTCCAGCTCTGTTACTGATCTGGGTGTGTGTAACAAGGCAACTTCTCTTGGCTATTTTCCCATTATTAAGTGGGGGAAACATCTATCCCATCTTTATCCCATCAGATGATTATGAAGTTAAACAAAATACCTAAATGAAGCTATAAACCAATGTTACTTTATATGTTAAGTAACCAGGTAGAATCTTTTGGATTTGATTCAAAATTCAAACGTCCTTTTGACAGGTATTGCTATTTGATTTGTTTAATGTGGGAGGAGTTTACTAGATTGTAAGTTTTAAAATATGCTTGTGATTAAAAGTGAGAGGCTTCAAAACGTTTGACCACCTGGCTTTTACAAAAATACCATAATATAATAAGGGTGCATTAAGTGTTCTTCATACTCTTATTATTTCATGTCATAAAGAGTTTCTGATCATTTGCTGAACACCACACACTGTTTTGGGAGCTGGAGAAAAGTAATGAGTATAACAAAGTCCAGATCCTCCCAGAGACCATAGAGTAAATGCGACTAATAAGTAGACATTCTATGGAAATCTGTTAGCTCTCCTGTAATAAGTGCTAATAAGAGAAATCAGGCATGATAAGAAAACAGAGTAACGGGAGAAGGTGGTGTTGGTGGTCACGGAGGGCCTTTCTGATTAGGTGACACTTGAGCAGAGACCTGGAGGGTGGGACATCAGGAACATTCTGCTTAGAGGAAACACAGACGTAGATGCCACATAGCAGCTGTGTGGTTGGAGAAGGGCACCCTGGCTGAGCCGAGTGAACTATGGGGCAGAGAGAGGACACAGTTCAGAGGAGGTGCAGGCAGATGGGCAGGTGGCTGGGGCCTTCTGGGCCACCGGACACACTCTTGACATTTAGGTTTTTGTTGTTATGGTTGGTTGGTTGGTTAGAATAGTAATAAGATTTTTATTTTTCAGAAAGATGACAAATTCTCATTTCTAGGAAGATACTATCATATATCACAAAACATTCCAACCACATAAAGCTGCAGTGAAAGCCATTACTAAAGAGTATTTCTGAAATCGTTTTGTCCTGGAAGAAAAATGGGAGGCCTCCGATTTTCTGATTGATAATATTTTTTATATTGAGATATAGTTGACATATAACATTATATTAGTTTCAGGTATGAAACATAATGATTCAATATTTGTATATATTCAAAATGATCACCTCAAGTCTAGTTAACATCACCACACATAGTTACAGTCTTCTTTCTTATGATGAGAACTCTTAAGATATTTTCTCAGCAAGTTTCAAACACGCAATAGTATAACTATAGTTATAGTTTTTAACTATAGTTTTAGTTTTATATATATATATCATATGTCACGATAAATGATATTAAATTGTTTTTCATTTGGGGGGGGGTTGGTGTTTTTTTTTCACAGTCGCTGGAGGTTTAATAATGCATGATAAACACCATCTCAGATCACTGGCCCAACTCCTTGGTGCGTGTCTAGGCCCCGTCCCCAGTGCATGGAATCCAGTCTTCCACTTAGAAATTGGGTCTTCCGTTACATCCCCAGTGCATCCCTCCTGCTTCTGTCTAGTCCCAGACTACCGCAGTCAACTTCCTTTCCCCTGTCTCCTCACATCCTCTCCTTAATATTCATTTGTGATGTTTTTGCTATTGTGGTAAAAAACACGTAACATGAATGTGCCATCTTAACCAAGGTGCACAGTGCAGTATATGAACTGTACGTACAGCAGTGCGGCAGAGCTGTAGAACTTTATCTTTTAAGTGCGCACAGCACTGTGTGCCGTATAAACATGGCATCAGACAACGTTTTCACGTCCGTCTCCTCTGAGGTGCCCTTTATTTTTGTATCTTTACATCTGACACTATACCTGACACATAGGAAGTGATTATTAAATGTTAAATGACATTTTTATTTCTTTCACAAGCACTTACTCTGTGCCAAGCAGTGTTCTGATTGCTTTGCAAATGTTAATTCATTTGATTTTCACAAGAACCCTTTGTACGCTTTGTTTCATTTTGTGAGGAAACTGAGGCACCAAGATGTTGAGGAACTTGTGCATGGTCACAGCTAATAGTGAATGAATCCATTTATAAAGGAAGAAAAGATAAAGAAAGATAGGCTCTTGAAGATTCCTTGCGTTGCCTCTGGGCTCCAGGAACACCAGACAGGGTGGGACTCCACCGGCTGGGAGCGTGGTGGAGCATGTCGGCTCCTGAGGTCCTTTTGAAAAGCTTCTTTGTCCCCTGCCTCCCAAGCCAGGTAGATACCTGTCTTCCCCAGGCCTCCTTCTGCCCTGAGCTCTTTCCTGCTGGAGCCATTTGAGGCCTCCTTTGCCCTCTAATCTGCTCAAGTGACTCTTGGACATTTCTGGGAACTGCTGGGGTTAAGTGATAACTTTCTCTGTGTGGTTTGGGATTACACCTCCTAGAAGGGAATTTACCAGCTAACTCTTCATTCCCTTCTCCCACCTAGTGTTTGAAAGGCTAGCAGTGTTTTTCATACTGTGGTCCACAGACCGCCAGGATTAAAACAACCATGGAGGCTCATTTAACATGCCGGTTTCTGGGCTCCACCTCAAACCTACTAAGTGAACCTTTGCAGATGGGGCCCCCCCATCTGATTTTCAGCTTCTTAAGAACTTTTAGTTTGGAGTATGTGCACTTGCACCTTGTGAGGGGAAAGAGATGAAATGAGAGAGTTATGTGGCACATGTTTCTCTGCACAGAGAGCACAGGGAGAGTCTGTAATCCTGCTACAATTCTCTTTTCCACTGGTTAAGGAAGAGAAGTTGCAGATCCAAAACTAGGGGGGAAAATATACATGGAAACTCTAGTCACCTAGAATGAGGGATGGTAAACCGTGGCCCGTGGGACAGCTGCCTACTTTTTGGAAACATAGCCATGTTTATTTGTTTATGTTTTGTCTATGACTGCTTTGCACTACACTGGTGGAGTTGAGTAATTGCTACAAAGACCATACAGCCTGCAAAACCTAAAATATTTACTGTTTGGCTCTTTATGGAAAACGTTTGTCAAGCAGCCAAATATCCAGTAGAACTTCCTAGAAAGATAGAAGTATTTTATCTGTTCTCCAGTCGGGTCGCCACTGGAACTTGAAGAGTGGGTCGTGTGATCAAGTAACGGAAATTTTCATTTTATTTAGTTTTAATTTAATTTCAAAGATTTAAGTAGCCATGTTTGGCTAATGGCTACTGTAACAGGTTGTGCAGGACCGGTGCAAAGGTTTCAGACTGGAGTTGGCTGTGGGATGTCTTAGATACTGACAAGTGTTTACTTCAAGCCCCTGGCAAGAGGGACCCTGGAGAAAGGAGCATGCAGAATGACTGCATTTTAGAAGAACTGTTCATTTTATCCCATTGTGATTTGTGTTACCTCTGTTAGGATTACCTGTGTTAGGATTCCCCTCTGCCACTTACCAGCTTTTTGATCTTGGTCAAGTTACTTAGCTTCTCTCTGCCTCAGTTTCCTCATTTGTAAATGGAGAGTGATAGTACCTACCTTATAAGATTGTTGTGAAGTGCTCAAACAGTGCCTTGTATATAGTAAAAACATTGTAAGTGTTTACTGCTCTTACCATTATTTCATAAATTTTTTATAGCTTAGTCTAGGAACGTAATTCTTATTATTTACCCCCTCTCCTTTTTTTTTTTTCTTCGAAGGAAAGTGGATTTTGAGTTCCAGGATAACATGACATTAATCTGGCTAGTGTAGTCTGTTCCTAACTTGGAGACTAGCTATACTTCATAGCCTTCCATGTAGTCTCACTACAGTTAACCCAGTTGGGTCCAGCATGTGACCGAGCATGTGACATATGTGACATGGTATTGTCTGAGTTTTACTGATGGTCACTGCAAACACTGATAGATGGCCACATTATTTTGCAGAATCTCTTCACCAGTAAACTGGGTATATTTAATTAGAAGCAGGACGTTTCATAGTGTTGGTGCTTGTTCCTAAGCTGAAGAAATCCTAGTAATAGTTGAAAGGAAGTGTGGTTCCATTTTATCTTGAGACGTGTCAGAGTCTGCTAACATGAGTAAGCTTGTTATCTTCCCTTTTATAGAAGCGTGTGCAGGGCTGGCAGGAACACACTGGGAGGTGGGAATTGCGTTTGTGTAAATGATAACAGCAGAAATCCAAAAGTGAGAAAAGTTCAGAATGATAGTGCTATAGGTTTTTTTTTAACATCTTTATTGGAGTATAGTTGCTTTACAGTGTTGTGTTAGTTTCTGCTGTATCACAAAGTGAATCAGCTATACGTATACATATATCCTCATATCCCCTCCCTCTTGCATCTCCCTCCCACCCTCCCTATCCCACCCCTCTAGGTGGTCACAAAGCACCGAGCTGATCTCCCTGTGCTATGCGGCTGCTTCCCACTAGCTATCTATTTTACACTTGGTAGTGTATATATGTCAATGCTACTCTCTCACTTCGTCCCAGCTTACCCTTCCCCCTCCCCGTGTCCTCAAGTCCGTTCTCTACATCTCCATCTTTATTCCTGTCCTGCCCCTAGGTTCATCATAATCATTTTTTTTTAGACTCCATGTATATGGGTTGCGCTGTAGGTTTTTAAATTGCGTGATCATTTGTTACCTTTTTCATCTTCAGTATTATCTACTTATAATCCAGTGCTATATACTTGCCATGACTAAACAATATCACTTTGTAAAACTTCTCAGAAGCCAATGAATGTGGCCTCTTGAAAATCTACTTTTAGATTTTATGAGACAGTAATGATGTAACAATCCTTTTTAGTCCTTAGATCTGTTCTCCAAGGATGGAACAACAGAGTGTTCAGCAGATTTTATGTGCTTCAACGGTTGCTCTCCAAGGCTGCCTTTTTGATCTGTAAGACCATGTTGCAACACCCCTCGATAAGCAAATAATATAAGAAGAAAGCTACGCCCAGATGGCAGGGGCTGTTTCGTTATGCAAGTAGTGATCCCATCCTTTAGGCCATAGTATTCTGTTTGTTTTTTATTTTCAAATTCTAGGTTGTGTTTGAATGTATCTGAGATGCATTGAACCTGCTGAGAGTTTTCATGGGCTCGTCGGACATAGAGCAGAAAGAATGAGAAAATGCTCAACTATTAATATCCTCTAGTTTGAAACCATGTACAGCCTGAAACTGTGGTCATCGCAGGGTGGGAAGATGTGGAAGTATCGAAGTCTGATGGGATGTAGCCCATGAGGGGTTAGGTTGTCCAATAAGCACGGCTGTCTGACTGCAGGCCCTGCTTTTACGTGCACTTCTGTGTACCTCACTGCTCTGTACTTGGCCACCTCATTTACCTGCTAGACTTTGTCTACTGCTCTTTAGTGCATTGATCTCCAGCTTATTGACACCCATTCTCAGCACTTCAGCTGAAAGAAAATAAGCAATAAAAACTTTTCTCCTGCTATAAATTCAATAGCTTTTTCTCTCCTTTTGTTTGAACTGTAGAGAGAGGATGCAGCTTGCTATCAAGAATACTGTGGTTCCAATTATAGATTTCCTTAGGGTAGAAACCTTATTAATATAAATTGCAGAGCTAGAATTAATGAGTAGAAGTTATAAGAAGACTGACTTAAGCTCAATGTAAGGAAACATTTGTTAAGCACTAGAGCTGGCCAGCAGTCTTGCTATTAACAGACCTTGGACATGCTCAGTCTAGACGATTCTGTTAGGATGTGGACATGGATAGGAAACTGGATGAGATGGTATATGCTGTGATGTTGTATACTTCGAAGATATTATAACAAAAACAGATTTCTTCATTAAACCCATGATGTTACTTCATTAATAGTGTTATGTTCAAGGAATTATTTCTTTTCCTAAGTCATAGGTGAATGAGACTAACTGAATGTGGCACTAATAGATATATTTGTTCTAATTATGTGTGTTGTGTAATCATCTTCCCTGCAAATTTATTTTAAAATCAATTAGCGATTGACGAATGAGAGTATACATGAGTGAATTCAGCAGTTATTTATTTGGGACTGACTATACGCATCACACTACGCTAGCCTCATCGAGGACAGAAATATAAATGAAACACCGCCTTTGCATTCTAATTGGAGAAATAGGCATGTGTGCTTTAGCCAGGATATAAATTACATAAATGAGACTATGAAAAATCTTTAAATCACAAAAACTGAAGAGGGAGCCATTAACTCTTCCTGGAGCAATCCAGGGAGTTGATGCAGGCTGAACTTTAAAAGACAAATAAGTTTGGAGCAGGCAGGTGTAATTAATTAACATTTATTTGGTATCTGCTATATGTGAGACATTATTCTATATGCTTTGCATGTCTCTATGTGGTTTGGTACTGTTACCCTCATTCTACAGGTGAGGAAGTTGCTTAGGGGTAAGGAGAATTTATTCAGGATGTGTGCAGGAGGAGATGTTGAGTAGCTGAATGTGGGGTGTGGGGACAGGGAACTGGATAAGAAATGGGAAAGGTACATTGGGTCACATTATCTAATCCAAATGAAATGACTCTCCAGAGTCACGTCTAGGACCGTCAGAGGCAAAGCGTTCCCTGCACATGATATTGGCATTGGAGTGACGAGCTGTAGATTCCACTTCCAGATTGTAATACACAGAAATCTCATTAGGTTGAACGTTTGTCATAAACCAGGAAGAACACTGTAGTTAAGAGACCTGGGTTTGATTTGTTTTTCCTACCACTTACTTGCTGAGTGTCCTGCGGAGACTTAGTCTCTTCATCCATAACATGAGGGGCAAAAGTACTGCCCCTTGAGTATGTGACAGTGCCAGTCTAGGTGTCATATGTGTAAGGAAGAACTCAGTATCAGTTGAATCTAAATAGAAAATGGTATTTAAAGCAGCAGCTCTTGCCCAGTTAGCCACTTACCCTAAATCTATTTCCTTTCTATCCTCATCAGCTTCCTGGGTTTAGTACCGTATTTCTCCTTGCCTGGACTATTGTGATAGCCTCTGAACCGAGTTCCACACTTGCTATCCAAAATGCAGAAGATCAGATTAATTTTTTCAAGTATAATATATATCATGTTACTTCCCTGTTTGAAGATACTCAGTGGCACTCCATGTCCCACAGAATGGAAAGCAGGTTCTTACTACTGGCTCCAGTTCTTCCAACGTTAAATCTCACCTTCTCACCTGCCTATCGTAGGCCTCTTCTCATTTCTACCTCCATTTCTATCTCTAGTCCTGCTGGTCCAAGTGGGTTTCTTCTTCCTTTATTGCTCTTTATAATCTCTTTTGACATTTTTCATTCAGTCGTCTATTCAGCCAACATTTATCGAGCACCTGATAATGGTGACACAGTTTGCCAGGTGTTAACACATGGGTAAATAAGCTGGAGTTACATCCCAATTTTAGTCACCTAGTGATGTTGACAGGTGTGCACATCATTATTTCCAGACCATAAGCTCCTTGAAGACTAGAACTGTATATTTATACATTTCTGTAGCACACTAGGCACCTTACATTTGAGACATCTAAATATTTGTTGCATAAATGGTTGAATTTGTGTTAGTTTGACAAAATTATTGCAACTTCTTGTGTAAAATTCTAGATATAGTATGGAATTTTTGGTGAGACAATAACTGCTCACTTTTTCTCTCAGTCTCTGCATTTATAAAATGAGTGTATCATTCCTTAATAATTAAAAGCATGATGGGCAATAAAGGAAATAGCTATTTCATTAAAAAGTGATATTGATAGGTATTTGTATATAATTCTGTCTGTTGAAAGAGGTAACATTTTAAGGTGTCTCTTCTGTGTATATTTTCTGTTGTATATATATATATATATATATA
>NW_006796397.1:1210794-1213349 GCF_000442215.2 Lipotes vexillifer
CAGGCGGACTCTCAACCACTGCACCACCAGGGAAGCCCTGTTGTATATTTTTAAGTTGAACTTTTATAGAAATCTAAACTACTTAGAAATTAAAACAGCAGTATCAAGTAGAGAAGATTGTCTGAAACTATTTAACGAGGAAGTTAGGAATGAGTGGGGACTTGGAACAGGATGTGGACTCAAGTCTCGAGACCCAGTAGTTCACAAAGTGACATGTGCTATCGAGCTTTTCTGTGTTAATACATGTGTGTCAAAATTGTCTATATTTTCTTAATTTTAAAATTTAGTAACATTTAAAAAGCAAAATGATAAATTTGGGGAACTTAGAGAAAAGAAAAAGAATACCTTCACACAATCACTCTTAACATCTCCATGTCTTTCCTTTCATTGTTTCTAAAAAAGTAAAGTTGTGGTATATAGAGCATTTGAGATACCTTTTTTCTCTATATTAATATATAGAGCCATCACTGTTGTATGACTGTATACCACTATGGTTGGAAAATCAGGTTGTTTGCAGTGCTTTACTGTAATGCAAAATGCTATCATCTGTAATGCTGATTATCATGTACCTATAGTTTTTCCTAGATTTTGGCATATTTCCTTTGGTGAGATTTCCAAAATGGCTCTTCTTGTCTTTCTAATGTTAAAAATAACAGCGGAACCATTTGATGGGATAGTTTTTCAAAGTACAATATGTACTCGTTTTACTTATCCCCTCCCTGGACAATTGATGAAGAAATGATGGCATCTTTTTATCCAAACATTACTTTGAATATATTACACTGACCACAGCTTTGAGTGATTTGGACAAAAGCAATTTTATGCCTATAAAAATTGTATGCCAAGTAACTTTAGCCTCTGAAGGATTATGAAATAATCTTGAAAACATTGTTGACAGCATCTGATTGAATCAAGTTTTACGCTCAATACATACTTTTATGTGTATGTAAGTGGCGAGTTTATGTGTAACCCATCCCATCAGGATGTCTGAAGACTTGCAGTGAGTTATAACTGTTTATCGTGTTGGGATGACACACGTCAGGTGCTTCCTAACAGCCTTTCCAGGCACCCGTCCGAGAGTTGCAGACATGTTTCCCTGCGGAAAGGAGACTGCTAAAGAGGGCACGTTATGTACTTTGAATTATCAGGCTCTGCATAACCCAAGGAGTGTTCCGTGATCTCAGAATATCCCCAGGTCATAGAGAATAAAAGCCTGCACACACAGTCATATTCAGAACTGAATAATGAGAAAGCCGGTCAGTGAGAGGGGGGAGAGATGGGTAACAGCTGAGCAAATTTAGAATATGTCATGGGGCAGTAAGGGCTATGGAGAAAAATAAAACCCAGGAAGAGGGCTAAGCAGTGTCAAGATGTGTGTGTGAGAGGGCGGGGGTCAGGGAAGCCTGGAGGAAGTGATGCCAGGAGCTGTGTGGCTACAGCTGGGGCAGGAGTGAGCCAAACAGAAGGCCAACCTGGGCCGAGGCTTCAAGGCAGAAGAATGCTTGGTGCGTGAGGACCAGCTCGCGGGGCCGGAGAGCTGACCTGGCGATTCTGGTGGAGTGGAAGGGGGCCTGAAAGCCTGATGAGATTGGTTTTACAGAGAGTAGGAATGAGTGTAGACATCTCTTTTGGGGAGTTTTCCTACAAAGGGGAGCAGAGGAGTAAAACGGAACCCAGAGAAGGATGTGGAGTGAAGGAGGGGGTTTTTTTTAAAGGTGGGCAAATCCTAGCATGCAGCTTGCTGACAGGTAGGACCCAGTGGCAAGGGGAAGTTGGGTGACGACGGAGAGGAAGAGACAGCTGCTTTAGGAATGACGGTTTGGAAATTAGAGAAGGTGGGATCTAGGATGCAGGAGTTGCTGTAAATAGGGGTAGATAGTTCCTCCACAGAAACAGAAGGACAGAGAGTGTGGGCCTAAATGCAGGAAGGTTGAGGCAAGTGGAAGTGGGAGTGTGTGGAAAGTCTTCTGTCACTTCTGTTTTCTTGGTGAGATACAAAGTGCATGGTTTTGCAGCTGCGAGTGGGGAGATTTCTAAAGAGAAGGCAGTGTATGGAATAGTCATCTAGGACAGGGCAAGAGTGATGGACTAGGGAAACATAGTAGGATTGCCAAGGCTAACCTAAGGACCCACCTGAGATCAGTGGTCATGAATTTAAAATAGATCATGTTGGTCTCCATGAGTATGTTTTTCTCCAGCCGCGTTCAGCAGCCCAGGTACAGGTGCACAATGAGCAGAGATTAAGATTTATAACAAGAGCTGTGGTTTGTCACATGAGCAGGATGAAGAAAGAGAGGGGTGAGGGGAGCAGAGGTGGAAGTGAGGAAGGAAGGAAGGGCTTATAATAATAGTAGGCATGTGGAGAGAGGACATGAGGGGCTGAGTGACAGTGAAAAAGTAGAGGGTCCGTGGAATTTAGTCCCAGCAGGATTAACAGATGATTAGAGTGAATATCAGAGGGAATCATTTGGAAAATTCAGAGTTTCAGAAATGTTTAAAAGAGCAGTAGAACTTTCTGATTGATTCGATGTGGGGAGTGAGGGAAAGAGTGTAGT
>NW_006796397.1:1213394-1222681 GCF_000442215.2 Lipotes vexillifer
AGTGTAGTCAGGGATGGTGCTCAGGGCTAAGCTTGGGTTGACTCAATAAATATGGTTTCCAAGCTCAGGTGTTCACAAGGCCAGGCAGGTAAAAATATCAAAAAATAAGGAGTGGGTGGTGACTGTGGGAAAGGGCAGGCACGTGGTCCTTCTGAAAGGGGGCAGTTCAGCTCTAGTTGTTATTGCCCCGGGTGTGTGGATCCCAGGCTGCTAGACCTTTCAGTTAAAAAAAAATAGTCAGGATTTAGCTATGCAATCTCCCAATTTATAAATGCTGACTACTTCTTGTGTTGTTGTTAACTAAACACAGTGGCAACTTGTATTTAGATCTCCAGACCACCACTTTTTCCCTTGAGGGTATTCCTGTCAGGGAAATAAAATTGATATACACAAAACTGCATCTATACCTCACCTTATTCAAGAAAGAATTTGAAGGCACGTGGGGTGAAGGCAAATGGAGTACCAAGTTGTGTGCTGCAGGCCCCCGGCACTAGAGCAGTTCTGAGAAGGGGCCAGGCGAGGTTACCAAGGGCCACCGGCCTCCTGCTGATTGTGTGCTATCTCCCAGAGCCAGGGGCCTTGCCCTCGAGCCTGAATTCTTTGTGGTTTCCATCCCATTAACCTTGAACAGTTTTCACTGAACTTTATTTTTAGCTTCTGCTTTTCATTTCCAAATTGATAACTGAGCAAAGTGGTCATTGGCCCAATGAGCCTTGCCCAGAGCAGCAAGGCCAATCAGAGGGTACCCCTGGCCCGTGAGCTAAATGATGGCATTGGCCTTGGTCACTTTAAGCCTTTCTATGAGCTGTTCATGAGTCTCAGTCCATGCCTTGCCTAGATGGTGGAGTGATGTCTCAGGAGGGTCGGGTACTTAAGTTCTGCCAGGAGGGTGAAGCGAGGCTAAGGCCTCACTCCCATCAGAGTTGGAAACAGGACTTTTGTTTCTTGTCCTAAGCCTGCCCACAGCATTTCCTCTGGCTGTGGGCTGGGAGAGACTAGAAACCTGACAGTTGGTTGAAAGACAAGTCCTTCAAGGACAGTGGCTGTGGTTATCTGCTCAACGTTTGTTATGTTCCCTTGATGTGCCAAACTGGGTACTGAGCCCCAGGGACACAAAGGTCAGCAAGGCAGGCATCCTTGCTGTCATGGTGGTTTGCTTCTTGCTTCCTTCTTTCCTTTCATTCATCTATCCCTCGGACTTACTGAGTGACTGCTGCATGCCAGACACTGGACTGGCTTTTGGGAATGTAAAAAAATTAATGTCAGTCTGCTCAAGGGTAAGGAGACAAATACCAATACATTTACGTTTATTCTGTAATTGAGGTGGCTTCAGAGTTCTGTGCATCCACACGTGGCACTCAGTGATGAGGAAGATGCTGAAGAAAAGGGCTCAGCCCCTGCCCTCAGGCAGTATACAGTCTACTCAGGAGAAGAGAAGCCACAGTATCATACTTCCAGAAGCATATACCGCTATTTAAATTTTTCCCTATTTGATCCTTTGTATCTCAGGCTCCAGGTGTCTTTGTATTCACAGCAGAATACCTGGTGCCCAAGTGCCGAATAAATGTTGGTTGAATTAATGAACAATCAAGTGTGTGTTGCAAGACAGAAATTAACTTGTTGCCATAATAGAGAGCAGTTCTTTCAGAAAAAAGTGACATTTGCACCAGGCCTGAGACAATAGGTGGCAGTTCCACATGAGAAGAGGTGGCCCGAGATATTCCAAGCACCAGAAATGGCCTGAGCCACTCATTAAGCCCAGGAAACCACAGGGAGTTCTTTCTGTTTGGTGATGAGCACGGGACATGTGGGAAAATGTGGAGACGTGAGAAAGGGAGGGGCTTCAACCGCCAGTCAGGTGAGTTTAGACTTCAGCTGGTAAGCAGCAGAGTTCTTCAAAGGGTTGTTCCAGAGGGTACCTTCAGAAATTACCTTTGATGGCAGTGTCATGGGTAGATTAGAGGGGTTACAGGATCAAAATGGGGTTTTTTCCCCTAGTTTCACTGAGATATAAGAGTTTTATTTTTTTTAATGAGGAGGTGGGGAGACCCAAGCATGACTAAAGTTTAGGGGCAAAGGACCAGTAGGAGAAGGGGAAGGTTTTCTGAGGTGCAGGGTCACTCTGAGATAGATGAACAGCATGCCCTTTGGGGACCTAGTCAGCGCAGGTGCAGGACACCCTCAGCAAAGCCCCTGCTGGAGAGAGGTGCTCCTGGAGGAGCTGGCCGGGGCTGCAGATTCTGGGCCTTTGAGGCCACTGTTAAAATGGCCCACCATGGGGTTTCAGCTGGGCAGGGGGACAGGAGAGGAAAACCAGAAGAGCTCATGCTACCCCCCTGCCCCTTGTATGTTCTACAACACCTAACTTGTTGCACCAGTGGTGCAATTGGAATACTGATGATTGGGCAGAAAATGCGGAACACTGAGCATTGATCTCTTGGGGCCTTAATTACCCCCTTTGTCAAATAACCCTTCGGATCCTGTTCAGCACTAGCAGTCTATGAATCTGTCAGTGGAGACGTAAGGGAATTTAGAAAACCTGGATGCTCTCTGAAAGCCCAGCCAGCCACGATCTGCCAGCATCAGGTTCTAGAAGGGCACCCGGGCCTGGTAGTGTGTGGCTACTTTGATCCATTGCTTGCTTACTCATTATTACTACTATTTTGTAGGTAAAGTTTTTAGGAAAACACACCAGCTAGTTTAGAGTGTGTTCATCCTAACCATTTTTCCCTTGTCATTGTCGAAGAAAGTAGAGCTTGCTGTCTGAACAGCAGCTGGTCGTGCTACAGTGTGTACCAAAAATTGCAGGCGGGCCTTTCTGCAAGAATCCCAAACGCGTGAACACAGACTCTTGTCTGTTCTATATATCTTGCTATAAAGGAAAATGATCTCATAGTAAGCCTTAATAAGTTCATCTTTAGAGTGGGCCGTAGACAAGGTAGACTCTCTGTAATGGAACCATTTCTATTTCCTGACATTTGTCACTGAAGGAAAACGCCCACATAATAATAAAAATAATACCTAACATCTGTTCAACACATTAGAGCTCCCGAGTGCCATGTATATTCACATCCGAATGTCAGAAACCATATACATGATGCTCTACTGTAAACTAAAGAAAACGAGGATAGGTATTGGGTATATAAGGGGCTGTATGAATTTAGGTAAGAATTTATGGTGAAGAGCAGGCTGCTTCTGTTTGTTTTTTTTCAGGCCTTGACAGGGGAAAGAATACTACGGATATAAGAGCCATGTAGTTAGACAAACATGGGTTCAAATCCCAAACCACTGAATGTCGCTAAATCCCAGCTTCCTCATGGTAAACCAGACTGATAATTCCTCTCAGAGTTGGTATGACAGTGGAAAGAAATTAGGTTTATAAAACTTGCAGACACAGCCGGAACCAGAGAGGTGCAGAGACTGATAATTAATACCAAATATCGCTTGTTTAGCTCGTATACTGTTAGAGCTTGGTGTCACTGAATGTCCCTCACCTTTGTTCTCTCTATTCAGACTATCAACAGTTCCCACCTGCATTTCTCCTTTCGAGACATTCCATGTACTCTTTCTGCCTCGGTCCTGTTGATACCTTGCTTGACCTCCTCTCCAGCTAAATGATGGCAACAGCCTCCCAGCCAATCTCTAGTGCCTCTCAGTCTCCCCCACCCCCAGCCATGATGTCCTCACCATGTATCATGGTGTGACTGTGCTTTCTAAAGCTCAGTTGCATGTTAACTGAATCTGTACTGTCTTGTCTCTCTGTCGCCTACTAAATAAAACCAAACTCTGTTTGGAGTTCAGTGTCCTCAGAAATCTAGCTAAACCTTAACATTTGTCTTTATTCTGTATGACCATGCAACATGAATTCTTTGCTGCAGTCACGCCAGCCAGTTTAACCTTAGACATACAGTGAACTCAGACCTACCGCTGTGCCTTTGCTCAGGCTCCTGCCTAAAAAGCTGCATACGGCATTGTCTATATTTTAAAACATTCCTGTATGTGTACATGTGTCATTAGTCATGAAAGGCACGTGAGGGCCCAGAAACACATCTTTCATCTAAAAACTGGTGAGGAATTTCATGTCTTAACACACATCCCTCAGCTTTCCGTTTTATTTCTGCCTTGATAATTAATTTTCTGACAGTGTTGGGATACAGGGCCTTCCTAATGGCATCACTACATCCTAGTAAGGATAGTACAAGGGTATTAAACTGCAGAGGAAGGTGTTTTTGAGTTAGGGGATTTGGAAACGGCAAAAAGGCACTAAGTTTCTGGTTTATGTGCGCTAAGAAACATTTTTCTAAACTCCTCAGAGAATCCTTATCTTGCTATTGCTGGTATTTACTGTCTCTCTTTAACCCTTTACTTAGGTGGAATAAACACTTAGATGGAATAAACACATCCTGCTTAAGCATCAGTGAAGACCTTGTGTGCAGAGTCCAGTACAGGGTGTCTGTCTCTGCCGGGACTCTCAGCAACTCAAACCATAGCTTCTGACCACAGGCTATGGAGGCAGAACAGGCAAAGAAACATGTAAGGTCACTCCCCAGGTTGCTTTCCATCATTTTTCTTTAGGCATAACCAGATGTTTCTTGGACATAGAGACAAATGCTATTTTGCTTAGTCTTCACAATTGAAATTACTCTGGTTTGTTGAGATACTTTACCTCACTGCCTTTATCTCTGTAAGGAGAGGCTGAGAGGGATATTACTGGGAGAATCTGTCCCACGTCACACCTCATCCATGATGAATTTCATTGATCTTGGAAATTCTTTTTTCCCATCTTCTGGTGTCTAGTGCCTCATCCGTGGCAGGTGATAGGAACTTAAGTATCCAAAGATATTTTCTCTTTTTGCTAATTCATCTAATCTGTGAAGAGTGAGGGAGATGCCTTAAGACAGGAAGCACCCTTCTCAAGAGGTGCAGATCAGGTAGTAATTTGTAACTGCCTAAGAGATAGCAGCCACAGTTAGGATTTTCTTTTTTATCCAAGTTTCTTCTTACGGGTATAAATAGTGGAGGAAGGATCTGGTAGCTTTTGTAGTTTAGCTCACTCAGTAAAATTTCTCCTTATCCAATAAGATAAGTGCTCCTTAAATCACAGTAACCATTAAGAGGCAACATTCATTTACAAGGACAAGGACATCTTTTTAGAAACCTTAAAGCAATCACTTGGTAATAAGTGATTTAAAACGGGGCAGAGGAGGAAACATTTTCCTCGGTTTTTATTTCAGAACATATGGTATATTCACAGCCCATAAATTGACAGTAACACAGCTCATTTAGTAAAAGGGGAAAATGCTTTATCAGGGTGACCAGGTCAAATACAAATATGCATATGCAGTATGATAACTTCAGTGTAAAATGAAAACCACACATGTATTCATAGCAAAAAGTGGAGGGGAACACCACAGACATATACAATGGTCAGAAAATTATCTGATGTGTTTCATTTCTTTTACTTCCCTCTCTCTGTGTCTATATCCTCCAGTTTCTCTTTGTTGAGTGTTATTAACTTTATAATCAAAAAGTCACTTTTAAAAGGTTATGCCAAATAATGACAGGTGTGTACCAATCTGGTGTTCAATTATTTAAAATTTTTTAAAGAAGAAAAATGAGGGGAAACGAGTAAAATATGAGAGAGTAAGGGATTAAACACAACCTGTTGAATATGGAGATTGTTCATGTGGGCAGAAATCTGGAAGCCTCAGATACCTGGACAAGTTACCAAGAAGCAAAGTAAGTCATCTGGGTAAATTACTTAATATATAAAAAGTACTTAGAGCAGTGCTTGGGATATGATAAGCTGGTTATTTTCATTGTTATCACCCCTGGATACTAGCACATTTTTATAACACCTTGAATAAATCATGGTACTCACTAAGTGCTTATTGGGTTAGTTTTTCCAGACCCTTTGCAACCCTGGTTCACCTAATAGTTGTGTCAGTTTGACAGGACACAGAATGGCAGATGTGATCTGACAAGTGCAAAGATTAGTGGGACCATCCCCTCCCCTGTCCTGATTATTGTCCTTCTGGTAATGTTTGTGGCCAAGTCTCATCTTTGCTCATATTCAGCCCCCTATCTATGAAAACATTGAAGTCTTTCTCATAGATGCAGTAGCTATTAAGCCATTTCTCTTACCCTGATACGTGCTCTTGAATTTTTTGAATTAAATTATTTAACTTGATCCCTGCTAAATCTAACCTATTTTGTTTTGGCCTTTCAGACTGTTGGTATGTTTTTATTGCTAGTTCTTTTTCTGTCCCATTTGCTATCCTCTTCAGTTTTGTGCAATCAAAACTTTTTCTGATTTAAAATGTGGGTCAGGACAGGGATAGGACAGAGAGCCCTGTGCACTGGCATTCAAGGCTTCCCCGTAGATTGGCATAGATGAACATCTCAGGCTCTCATTCGTTACTGGCTTATTCTTACATTATTTCTAATGCTAATAAAGCTCATCTATTTAGTTTTTTGGCTAATGACAGATTAGGAGCCATAAGTGAGGAGGGAGAGAGAATTCTTAGAGATGAGTGGACTGACCATACCCTGAGATAATGGCCTGATGCCTCAGGAGGAGACAGAAAGAAGAAACCCAAGGGATATGTGACATTTAAGGGGGGAGGGTCTCAGGATGGAATTCGGACTATGACAGAACAATCTGGCTGTGTTACAAATGTATGAAATGAGGTCTCTGAAGGGAGTAGGCGGAAAGGGTACTGACCTACATCACTTTGGAAATGAGTGGAGACAATAAGACAGAAGGCAAAGGAGCTGCTCATAAGCACTTTATCAACTCTAGTTGAAGAACATTTCCTATGAGAGTGAGGGTACAGGTTAATGAATCTGAAACCACTCTATGTATACTGGAATTAAATAAGTAAGTGGATAGTGGGTAGTAGGAGCCAGGTTTTCACTGTGGAATGGGAGGTGACAGATAAGCAAGGGAAGGAATGATCCATGTGGAAACGGATTACAGTTGGAGACATCAGTATGGATTCATATAATAGATTATTAAGCTAAACATACATATAAATGTATATATATGGGAATATTTATAGATAAGTATGTATACATGGGTTAGTAAACACACGTTTGTCAGCTGGGATGGCTTGGAAGCAACAACACTCCAGTAGCAATGAGCACACCTAGCACCCAGATCTTGGTTTCTAATATCTGTCTCTAATAAAAGAAGCCAGAACCCCTTGTAGAATGGCTGATTCTAGGGCTGGGGCAGGGAGTCAACAAAATGAACCTGGAGCATTTTATTGTGCTGGAAAGTGAGAGAGTTGCTTACAAAACCCCACAATGATGGAAGTTTGTCAAAGGTGCACAGGAGTTAACTGAAATAGCTCCAGTGGTAAAAGCTGAAGCGATTTGAGCAACAAAATAAACTAGTAATGAATTATAACCCAAATTATAAATAAATGCTCATGAGTCCATGCTGATATAAGTAAATGAATAAATAAATGAGGGAGAACAGAGAAATCTGTGCAGAAAATATACAAATGATTTATGCAGATACTTGACCCTCAAGTAGGTGGATCATAGTTGCTGCTCCCCAAGTGCGGGGTTTACATAGTGATTTCCACCAAATAGTACAGTATGGAGAGCGGGGAGAACTGACAAATAGCACCTCAGCCAGCTGGTCACAGTTGATAACAACACAGTGACAAGTCATGGCAGTATTTCTCCTTGATATGACAGGATGAAAATGGCACTTTACCTCTGGGGTGTTCCTCCCCCAAACCCATAATTCCAGTCTAATTATGAGAAAAAGGCGAGACAAATCCCAATTGAGGGATATTCTACAAATCCCTGACCAGTACTCCTCAAAACTGTCAAGGTCATCAAAAACAAGGAAAGTCTAAGCAACAGGTACAACCAAGAGGAGGCTAAGGAGACAGGACTATTTAATGTGGTATCCTGGAACAGAAAAAGGACATTACGTAAAAAGCAGGAAATCTGCAAAAATCATAACCTTTAATGAATAATAACATACTGATGTTGGTTCATTAGTTGTGACAAATGAAATACTAATGTAAGATATTAATAATAAGGGAAACCAAGTGTGAGGTATATTCTAACTCTTGTTAATAGCCTCTCAACTTTTCTGTAAATCTAAATGTATTTTATTTGTTTTTTGGGTTTTTTTTTTTTGCGGTACGCGGGCCTCTCACTGTTGAGGCCTCTCACTGTTGTGGCCTCTCCCGTTGCGGAGCACAGGCTCCGGACACGCAGGCTCAGCGGCCATGGCTCGCGGGCCCAGCTGCTCCGCAGCATATGGGATCTTCCTGGACCGGGCACCCCTGCGTCGGCAGGCAGACTCTCAACCACTGCGCCACCAGGGAAGCCCTAAAACTATTTTCAAATAAAGCGTTTACTTAATGAAAGAGAAAGGTACCAGGACTGCAAAAGCATTGCAAGAGTTCTTGAACGCCACACCCCAGGGGCCTTGGGGCCTCCCCATTACAAACCGTGTGTTGATTGATGTTCTTTATGTTGGAGCTGAGTCAACTCTTCCTCACATACCACTTTAATCCAGAGTGGTTCTCACTACACTTTCCTGGTCAGAGCCAACTTTTTGTTATTTCTAGCCCCAGGCTCTGAGTACACTATCATCCCGTTCAATCTTCCTGTGACGTAGTCTGGCCTAGGAGTCCCAATATTCAAAATTCAGGTCTGAGGCAGCCTCTCTTCACTCCTTTAATCTCCTGGCAGAATCTCTGGCTCCTAGCTCAGGTAAATCCACTTTTTCTTAAAATTTTATTTTGAAATACTTTTAGACTTAAGCAAAAGTCGCAAAAGTAATACAGAAAGTTCTCAAATACTCTGCACCCAGCTTCCCCTGATAGCAGTGTCTTACAGAACATTGAACAATTGTAGAAGCCAGGAAATTAACACTCATACAGTACAATTAACCTGCAGAGCTTATTTGAATTTTGCCAGTTTTTGTATTAATTTTCTTTTTCTGTTTCAGTATCTAACACTGGATCCCGCCTGGCACTCCTCACCCCCATTCTGTGATAGCTTCTCAGTTTGTCTTTCATGACCTTGACCCTTTTCATGAATATTGGCTAGTTATTTTGTACGCAGTCCTTCCGTTGGGTTTTCAGCTATTTTCTCGTGATTGGATTGGGGTTATGCATTGTTGGCTAGAATATCACAGAAGGGGTGTGTTCTTCCCAGTCTACGTCATACCAGGGGGTACGTGATGTTGATATGTCTCATCACTGGGGATGTTAACTTTTTTTTTTTTTTTTTTTTTTTTTTTTCCCCCACAGTCC
>NW_006796397.1:1223305-1253259 GCF_000442215.2 Lipotes vexillifer
GCAGGCTCAGCGGCCATGGCTCACGGGCCCAGCCGCTCCGCGGCATGTGGGATCCCCCCGGACCAGGGCACGAACCTGTGTCCCCTGCATCGGTAGATGTACTCTCAACCACTGCGCCACCAGGGAAGCCCGGGATGTTAACTTTGATCTCTTAGTAAGGGTGGTGTCTACCAGGTTTCTCCACTATTAAAGTTACTACTTTCCCCTTTGTGTAATAAGCATCTTATAGATACTTTGAGACCATGCAGATATCCTGTTTCTCATGATACTTTTGCATACTTTAGTATCTGTCAGTGATTCTCGCCTGCAACAGTTATTATGTAGGGTTAGTTGTCGTGCCTAGCATTGTTGTTATGACTGCTATGTGGCTGGTGCTGTGCTAAGCTCTTGATTTCACTTTTTCAAAATACCCTCTGAATTAGACAGTTTGTCCCCAAGTGTTGTCTTTTCTGCAGAACCTTCTCCAGCCTGTCTATGTGGACGGAATAGCTCTCTTTGTTCCTGTAACTTAACAATTTGCTCCTCTGCCATCATCCTTCCGACCCTCTGGGCTTTTTCTCTCCCACACTAGACCTTTGGTCTCTTATCCCTGCATCCCCAGTTCTGTGTGTAATGCCAGTCACTTCATACGTGCTCAGAAATTTGAATGAAATAATTTGGTTTTAGGGCCTTTATAACCCTGGTTCATCCTCCCTAGCCATGCTGCATTGTTCTGTTTCACATCCTTGTAGTGGCTCTTTGTTAGCCAAGCCATGTTGTTGCCCCGTATGAAGCTCACAGTCAATGGTTGAAAACTGGACCTTTTTTTTATAAGTGCTGCTGCCATTAAGCCAGGTGTCCTGAACTCCATCACTCTACTCTTGGATTTTTAAATGAAGTTGAAGGCTTTGGGCTGATCCCTATTAGATATCATCTTGTTTGTTTAGCCTGTCTTTTCAACCATGGAGATCTTTCTGATAACCTAATTCTGTTCTCTACCGCATTTGCTATCTTTTCAGCTTTGTGCAGTCTAAGTACTTTTCTCCTTCCAAATGATTGATAACAGATAAGGTAGGACCAATTACACAGAGATACCCCCTGACATTCTTTAGCACTCTTTAGGTGCAGTGGAAGACTTTTCTGAAAATAAGGTAGACTGTCTTTGGTGTTCCTTACTACAGCACAAAAAGGTAAGGTTTGATGAGACAAAGCTGATTTAAAATTACATGTTCTTTATAACCTTTCAGTGACATCTGTTTAATTTTTTTCTTTCACTTATTCATTAAACATATACTTACTGAACATCTACTGTATGACAGACACTGTTCTAACTGTAGGACTATAGTGTGAACAAAATATATGAGTTCCTGGTTTATGGATAAAAAAGCAAACAAAAACGTAAACAAGAACATACTTCAAATGGCTATAAAATCTATGAAGATGGTAAAGTAAAATGGGAACTAATCAGGAAAGTCCTCAGTGAAGAACTGATATTTGAGCTAGGGTCTAAATGATAAGAAGAAAGGAACCATGAGAACATCTGGAGGAGGAACAGTCCTTCAGAGGGAAGAGCAAGCGCAAAGGTCCTGAGGCATGTGTGACTTTGGCGTACTCAGAGAACAGAAGGGCAGTCAGTAAGCTAGAACAAGGTTATAATTTCCAGTTACTTGAAGGTACATTTACTGCTTTTTTTTTCTAGAAATCGTCTAATTTTATACTTAAAATTTGACCTTGTTTGCTCAGATAGCTAGAAAAAAAGTTAGAACAGAATTGCAAGAAGAGAATTTGCACATTTCCCCAGGAACAAAGTATCATCTGAAAACAAAAACACAACAAAATGTTGGAGATTATGGATGCTCGAGTTGGTAAGAATGCTCCTACTTTCCAAGTGTTCATTTCTCCCTAGGGTAGATACAATGATATTTCCTAAATAGAAAACCCATTGTACTGTAGTGAGTTACTGTTTTGGATGCATTAATATCTAGTGTAAAATACTGCCTGGAAACATGCGCTTGGTTTTTAGACTGAAGATCTTTTGTTGATTGCAGACGTGGTGTAAATCAGATGATATAAGTTGTCTTCTTAAATCTTTTCAGTAGAGCATAATGGAAAATAAGAATTTTGTTGGATGTATGTCTGGAGTACTTTCTTAGTTTGGACTGTTGTGTTTTGGTATTTGCAGATAATTTGCGTTTTCAGTTTTTGATGGATTCTTTCCAGATGGGCTTAAGATTAAAATGTGCTAAACCTTCCCCCATAACTCTCGTCAGAGCAGTATATGCTGGGAGCTGAGAGCTCCATATCTCCATGATATTTCTCACTTTTCTGCTCTTTGTCTCAGAGTGAGCCAACTGTGTAGCATTCTCGGCACCGATGGCACAAGAGTATGAAGGGAAATGCTTAGAAGATGAGTGGAGTGTGCAGTAGAAAATGTCTGAGTCTTGTTTATCTCTGAGTGTTAACTTTCAGAACATAGGAAACTCAGATGTTCCCTTATCTTGAACATTCTTTTAGATAGAAATTTAGAGAGATGTAAGTTAAATGCTTTCAGTAAATTGAACAGAGTCATATTCTTTGGGGTTCAGAGGTAGTTTGTATAATTAAGGATGGTGGCATAAATGGGCTGAAAGTGAATTGAGAAACAGGGTAAACCAGGAAGAAAAAGTTCATGTACATCATCAGTAGAATATTAAGTAAGCTAAATTATAGAAAAATAATTTGTACTTAATCATTATTTGGATGTGAGTGACTTAAGTGTATTTTCATAAAGGCAATCACAAGTAACCACTTAAATATTTGTCTCTTACCTTTCACCAGGATACCAGGTGTTCCGTGTATTATATTATAGCTGAGGAAGCTCTGGGTTACATGTTAGGGAAGGTTCTGCCAAGCTCAGAAAGAACCATGCGGTTGAAAAAAGCAGCAGCTATATTCCCTGCTACAGGCTCATGTTCTTTCACTGTCAGCCCAGGACCCAAATGTGTCCTCCCAGCTGCCCGCCCGTCCTCAGTGAGCACGCAGGCTGGTGTTTCAGTGAACAGCGTTAACTGATTCCTACACCAGCTTGTCTGAGAACAGATAGGCATGCTGGATAATTAATAACTGTATGTGTGATAATACAGTAAAAATGTTTGAGAAACCAAATTATTACATATACCTAAAAATAACACTGTGAGCATATGTAGAGCTTTTGCATTACTACTCCAAAAAGATGAGCCTACTGTATTCATAAACAAGATAAACAATGAAGTCTGTTAGATGGCATTTACATTTATTTTCTCTTATGTGACAAGAGTTTTAAATTGTTTGTCTTCACCCACTCGACAGACGTGTATGTTTTCTTCAAGCTATCGTTATAAGCAAACAGCTTAGAAAAATTCACAGCTAGGTAATTTTACCCCAAATATCTGCTTAAATTTCAAAGGCAACTTGAGCTAGCCCTGAACAAGCTCAGAAAACTGTATGTAAATATGTGTATTATATAGAAATTTTTTATATAGTACATGTATCTTCTATGTAGCATATATGTTGATTTGAAACTTATGTAAAGATGTATCTCTTCATTCTCTCTTTCACTTATCTTTAGTTTCCATCTTTTACTTTGATGTGAACAGGTTTGAACTATGTAATCTTAGGTCATGTTGTCTAATGCCATCATTAGAAGGGGAAACAGAGATCTAAAAGGTCTGTGTGGCTAGCTCAAGGTCACATGGCCAGTGGCCAAGCAGGACCTAAAATCCAGGTCTCCTGATTCCCCGCTTGCTTTATGCAGGTGCTGATAGGAAGTCCACACACTGGGGCTTGGAGAGAGAGAGGCTGTGAGGAAGGGCAGGGGTTGGGGGAAGCTCCTGTATGAGGATCAGGTTTTACCTCTCCTGAAGGCCAAGAGAGGACAGGAACTAAGCAGAGAGGTCAGGACCCTCACCAAATAGATTAGCACTCAGGGCAGAGTCCAGTCTAAGAACGGGAAATTGCCATACCACGGTAGTGATGATAATAATTATTCTTCAACTTTTTGGGTATCTGTTATATACTAGGCAGTGGGCTGTGCATTTTATTGTAACATATCATGTAATTTTCATAACTCCTGCAGAAAGGCACTGTGTTCCCGTCTTCACAGAGGAGGGTGCTGATATTCAGAGAATTAAATGGCATGCCCAAGGTCACATAGCTTGTCTGAGAGAGAACACCATGATTGGAACCTGTCTGCCTTAGCCAGATCTCTTTGATTTCTGCAGTTTTATGCTGCCAAGCCAGAATCACAGATTTAAAACAGGATGGGGCAAATGTGACAGAGATCAGAGACGGAGTAGGGAGCAGCATGGTGTGAGCCTGGTCCTAGAGGCTTACAGCAAAGGAGCGGCACTGTTCTGGTGTAATAAAAGGAGACCACCTCTCCGATGGCACAGCGGATAACAGAAGGACTTTCCACCTAATTCTCATACTTAACCTTGAGGAGCTAGCTAAAGATGACTCATTGCCTCTGAAATGTGACTGAACCTCTGTATATGGTTTAGTGCCCACAGGCAGTTGTTAATTGGGAGGGAAAATCTTGGGCTCCTAAAACTTGTAAAACATTTAACATGAGCCAGTAAGCAGTTGACGGTATACCACATACACTGTACCAGAATCCACGGGTGCTGTGGAAGCGAGGCCACTGCAAACACTGTCGAATCTTAAAGAGTTCAGCGGAGGAGAGCTGGGAGGGTGAAGAATGGAAAAACCACACCCTGATGAGGAATCACTAAGATTCCTAAACTTCATGAAGATCTTCATGGATCGCTAAACTTCATGGATGTTCAACTTAAAAAGGGGGAACTTTGGGGGAAGACCTGCACCTACTTTTATGGGGAAGGGAAGGAAAGAATGCTTCATTGAGCATCTTACAGTGATCCAGACATTAGATGCTTTCTGACCTTCACCAGTCCCACAAAGAAAATACTCCCACTTCCTGTAGCAGGAAATTGAAGCTAGAGAGAGATCATTTGCTGTGGGTCACTTAACTAGTAAATGAATTCGAACACTGTTGTCTCTGAATCCAAAGTCAGGTGGAAGAGGAGTCAGACTAAATCTGAGTGGCCCCAGTAGCAAAGCTAGAGCCAGTAGATATATATTGTACCATAAAGCGAGGTTAATTTCCCAGGTTAATCCAAAAGCCCTTTCTTGTAACAAGCACTGTTCCTTCCCAAAATAAAATAAAGTGCCCTAAACACACACACACACACACACACACACACACACACACACACACACACAAAACAGCTTTACTGAGATATAGTTTATAGTTATATAAACGATAACATTCACATATTCTAAGTATACAATTCCAAACTGCCTTTAAAGGTAGCAAGTTTCCTCCTGTCATTGGAACTGCCTGAGTAGAAGAGGCTAGAAAATCTCTCAGTCAAGGATATAGTAAGAGGAAAGTCCTGCTTCCATCTCTAGAAAAGTTCATTTTAAGTAACTTAAAAGTGGTTTCACTACCCCCAGAGTACTGAGCAGCTGTTCACTTAAGTGTTTTAAACTTTGATGGATACATGGCAGTGGAAGGGCCCACAAGATGCTCCAGTTGTGCCTGTCACCGTAACTTTGGCTGCATGCTACAATTGCAAGGGAGGTTTAAACACTCCAGATGCAGATATGAGGGCCACACCCTAGGGCCAGCTAAGTCAGCACCTCTGGGGTAGGGCCCAGCATCAGATACCTATTAGAGGCAGCAGTGCTGAAAGCTGCTTTCCTCAGCGGAGAGGCTCAAGAGCTGAGAGGGTCATGAAGGGTCAAAGACCCAAACCAAGCCCATCCTGCCTGTTTTTGCTTCTCTGCGCCCTAATGGTGAATCGACCACATCCCAGTCGCTTCTAGTTTGGCCACAGCCGCCGCTGTCCCACGTGTAGCTCTTTCAAGACATCCGAGGCAGTGTTGGCAGTTTAACCAGAGACAGTTTGTTTCATGACCTTTTAACCAGCGGAAGCTTTGTTTGTATCTAATGTCACGTCCACCAGACATTTCTGCAGAGCTTTAGGATGGAAAGGCCCTTGAGAAAAGAATTAGCGTAAACGCCATCTCCAAATCTGATTGGGGGTCCTGCTTTCAGAACAGTGATTTTACCCATATTTGAGACTTTTTGTGACCTATCGTGCAGGTCACTACATATATGCCCACATCAGAACATCAGTGCTTTCTGTTTTATCGCCTATATGGAGGTTGTTAACTGATTATAATGTGGTCAAGTGAAAATCTAGCCTGGGAGCCAGATGGTATCAAAAACGGGTGGCCTTGGGGAGGCTTAAAACCTCTCTGAGCCTCATTGTCTGTAAAATGAGAGTGATAGTTCCTGCCTAAATGTCCCTTTAAGAATCCACTTAAATGTGTGTGATCATGCCTTACAACTTATTATTTGTTGCACTCCTGCTGTGTGCCAGGTGCTGTACTAGTCCCTGGGGAAACTGACCTCAGTAAGTTTTGATTCCTGCCCGGGAGAACCTTATAGCTTAGTGAAGGAGATAGGCTTAAAACTAGGTGACAGTTAAAAGAGTGTGGAGGGGCAGAAATGCACAGGATACTCTAGGAGCATCAAGGAAGGATTAGAAGGACTGGGTTATTGATATAGGGATTTCAGGAAAGGGCTCCCACAGGTACTAACAGAGGACAGAGTGGAGGTTAACAAGGTGAATTGGAGAAAGAGGGAACAGAGTGAGCAAAGGCTTGTAGGTGAGAACACAGAAAAGGGAAGTTGTGATGCTATTGTTGATAGGTGTTTTATTCAGTGCTTGCTTCCTTGCCCTTGGGAGAAGTGACTTGTTGTTAGTAGGGTGCATTGGAGAGGATTCAAAGGAAGAAAGGCAAGAGATACAGGTTAAAATGGTCATCACCTGTTTTCCCCTTCATTTGCCTGATTTTGTGTAGGCATTTGGGGTATGGAACAGGAATGAGGTTGAGTGATTCATGTACATCACCAAAACCCCATGATTAAAAAGAACACTTTGTCCAGGTCAGGTGTAGTATATGTTTAACGCTCAAGGTAGGCATTGAAGCATAGTGGTACTTACAGAAAGTCTCCCGCAGAGGACTTTCTTTTATAAGGAAAGGCTTTGTAGCTCACGAGGTCTGAATTGGGGACCAGAGATGGTCCACGAACCACGCAGAACACTGCGCAGGAGCTTCTCTTGAGCCTCACGGTAATTTCCTGTGTCTGCCCTGATTTTACTGTCAGCAAAACTGCAGCGGCATCCCTTCAGGACTGTTCTTAAAGTAGTTGTCACAGTTAGTTATGTGTCTTATCCTCACCCTGTATATTCTCCACAATTGTGCTCTCTTCAGAGTCAAGAAATCACAGAAATCAAGAAAGCCAGCTGCCCAGTGGTGATTTCCTTTCATGTACCACAGCCCATGGAGGCAGGAGGGGGGCAGGGAACGTAAGGGGTGCATACTTCTTGTGCTGTAGGCTTTCATGCCATGAACTGTCAAGCCTGAGCCTGATGCAGCCAGACTTCCTTCTGGCTGAGAAACAGACTGTCCCCGTACATTTCCAGTCCGGTGAATCCTATTAGAAGGCCAAATGGCTTTATCAAAAGCAACGTGGTAACCAGGGGCCTAATCTCTGCTGCCTCTTCTGTTGACTCTGTCAACACATGGTGCTGAGGTAGGAGAGGCTGCAAGGGCTTTTTCATGGCTGCCTGGGTTCTGAGCTGTTTGTCTGAGCCCTGATCCCCCATGCCCTGGGAGTGTAAAGCAAAGGTGTGCTGAGTAGAAAGAGCTCTCAGCAGGCACCACGAGACCCAGATTTCAGTCCTGGCCTCAAACCAGCAGTTTTGGCCTTGAGTGAGTCACCATCCATGGGTTATAGTTTCTCCCCTGTAAAAGGAGAAGGCTGGGTTTAGATCGTCTCTGAAGTTCTCTCTAGGTTTAAGCTGGCAGGAATCAAAGGCCCTAACCTTACTCTGTCACTGCCTGGTCTCCAGCTCTCCCCATCTTTGCCCCTTGCCTTTGCCTCCTTCAGTCTCCCCTCTCCACCTACCTGCCCCTGCCTGGCTCCATTCTTTCACGCCAGCCTCTCCGTACCTAGAGGGAATCCTTTGGTGCCCAAGTAGGACTAGATTTCCAGATGGACTAAGTGTGTGTTTAGGGCACCTGCAGTGCAAAGTCACCATGAGAAAACGGTTTCAAGAGAATTTGATATTGATTGCTTTAAAAAGTATCAAAACAATCATGAAAAAAAAAACCCACAGACTTTTGCTGGACTTCCTTAGTCTTATTTTACGGTTTGTTATTTTAATTTAATTTTTGTTTGGAGGAACACTAAAATCTATTCAGGGCTTCCCTGGTGGCGCAGTGATTGAGAGTCCGCCTGCCGATGCGGGGGACGCGGGTTCGTGCCCCGGTCCGGGAAGATCCCACATGCCACGGAGCGGCTGGGCCCGTGGGCCATGGCCGCTGGGCCTGTGCGTCCGGAGCCTGTGCTCCGCAACGGTAGAGGTCACAGCAGTTACAGGCCCGCGTCCCGCAAAAAAAATAGTAATAATAAAATAAAATTAAATAAAACTAAATTAAATCTATTCAGTAGTTAGGATTGCTGAAGGCTTCATCTTCTACCTCTAAACTTCTTGGACTCAGCCTTTTCACTAAAGCCTCATAAAGGTAGGGTCAAGCGCGTTCCTTTGCTCTGTGCCCTCTTCTCTGTACTAGTCATGTGTGCTTATTTTAGTACAGTGGCATGTATTTCTATAGCCCTGGCTTACTCAGAGTCTCCCATTTTGTTATGTACTTTCTGGTTAAACATTTCCATGGTGGATGTTAGGCTCTGGGACAGAGATAGGCCAGGAGAAGAGACATCTAACTATAAGACACACTCATGCCCTCCTCCAAAGTTTTCCATCAAATTGAGACGTAAGTTATTCTCCAGAATAATTAAATGCCACAAGTGCGCATAAATATTTGAAGGAGTGCTACGGAAATTCAGAGGCAGAGCAGTTTTTGGAAGATACTCCCTGCCAGAGGGTCCTTGAAGGAAAAGTGGTGGAGAGGTTTCATAATAACAGAATATGCCCATCTGAATGGCCTGTTAACTTTATTTCTAAATTCTGAATCCCGTGATTGTGGACTGTTGGCTGCTACCCATTCTCAGAACTGCCCCAAACTAGTTTCTCCCAGACTCAGGCTCTCTGTCTCTGTCCCTCCATATCTCTTCTGCCCTGGCTTTGGTCCTTTGGACCTGTCCCTTCAGATAAACTGCTGTAGCCACTGAGAAGAATAGCCAAGCTGAGTCCCCTGGGCCCACAGAATGATAGGTCTTTTTCCTGGTAGACCCTGTGTCGTTGCTTAGAGGAACATTTGGCTTTTGCATAGGCCCTGAGTGGTCCCCAGTCCCTTATTTTCACCACAGTCTGGTTAAGCCCATGTCATCGTTACTGTCATTATCAAGTTAAATGTATTGAGTGATTTTGTGCCAGGCACTGTGCTCAGTGCAGCACATGTGTGGATTCATTAAATCCTCATCACAGCCTCTGAGATGAGTGCTATTTTTTTCTGCCTTACTGAGGTGGAAAGGAAGGGATGTTAAGTAACGCACCTGCAGGGCCATATAGCTGATGGCAGAGCCAGGATTCTTACTCTAGCAATGTGATTCCCGAGCCCCTGCTCTAAACCATTGCATTGTACAATGTGTTCAGAGGAAGAGGAACTGGGAGGTGTGCTGGGCTTGGGACAGCGCGGACAAAGTAGGAGGAACTCATTCTGAGTTTCTTTCCATCAAGATGCAAGTTGTTTGAATTGTTAAACAAGAGGAAATGCCAGAAAGTGCTTCCTCTTAAATATATTAGATGGTATCTTTTATCCGTAATGCCATCTTTTTGATTCACCTCATCGCTTTTTTTTTCATTCAGTATTTGATCAAAATAAAAGTTGTTTGATATGGATGCCTTTTTCAATGAGGTACACAGTATCACATTGCCAAGCGTAATTTCCACTTGGGTGAAACTGTTCTCACCAGTGAGAGAAATGGCATCGTTAGCCAAAAAGGGTGGTGTTAGGTGTCTTACCTCTCTCACTGAACAAGCAAGCACAGTTGCGTACATTGAGATGTGTCTTTTCAGGATTCTGGCATTGTTCATTGGTTTGTTTTCAGAAGGAGGGTTTCCTTCAGAAAGTTAAACATTATTTCCTCTGCTTCTTTATCACATTGATTTTGGGGAGTGTTTGCTGATGTTCCTAAGTGTGGTTATACCCTTGCTTCATGAAAAGGTGTCGCTTATTTTACTTCCCTTGAATGGAGTTCTTAAGACTAATTTGATGCCTTGAGTTGAGCCCAGAAACTTTATATTTAGCTTTGAATTGATTTCTTCCAAAACATAAGTACATGTACTTTTAAGATTCTCCTGATAATTCTGGTATCTAACACCCACTTGTCACTTTATTTCATGGTTCTAGTGGTTTGGGGCATCCGATTATTCATTGTTTTCACCCCTAAGAATAATGATCATTATGGAATTCCCAGTTTAGCCTGAGACCACCCACCTTCCCCCTACTCAGGACTCAAGACTTGCTGTTACTCCAGGGACAAACCAGAGAAGGCAGAGTCTAAAGAATTAAAGTGAGGAGGCGGGATGAAAACTTAATAGTAGAGATATCTTTCTGAGCACTCTGGAAAGATCTCTCTACCTTGCACCCCCATACTTCCATCAAAGCCAAAGGCCCTTCACCCTTAGCTGGTCTCCTTCAGGAGTCCCCAGCCTCAGCTGTGCATTGTGGCTATAAAGGACCATCTGACCACTTGGAAATTCAGGAAAGTTGGACCTTCAGCTTCTCTTTGGAGTTAATGGAGCAGTATAGTTTACCAGATGTGAAACTGTTTTTAGAGATGTCAGCTGCCCCCGGGGCTGGTTCCTGGGCTGTGTCTTTGTGGGTTCGGCCCAGGGGAAGGAAGGGAGGGAGGGAGGGAAGGAGGAAGGAAGGAAGGAAGGAAGGAAGGAAGGAAATAAAAAGAAATGAATTCACTCACTTTTCTTCCTTAAAAGGACTCTGCAGGGATACAAAAGGGGAATCTGAACTTGGTAAGGTAGCTTGCTCTTCTGTCTGCTCCAGGTTACTTTTTTGTTTTTGCTGGCGTGCTCTACCTGGATCTCAGTTTACCACTCCTGCAGCGCCCCCATCCCAGTTCTAATCAAGACTGCGTGGAAAGCACTTACATTGTTTCATCACAAGACCTAGGTTTGAGTCCTAGTGCCACCACTGTTAATTGGCCGAGTAATCTTGGGCAAGGAGTTGAACCTCTTGAACACAGTTTTCTCCCCTATTTGAGGTTGATAATAACTTATTCACAGGGTAGCCTCAGGATGAATTAAAATGATGACACATGTTAAAGCCACTTTGTTAGCTGTTCGGTATCCTTGCAGTTAATGTTTCCTGCCCATGGCTGGCTTTTTCAGAGGCAGGCAAATGCTAGCTACATGAATTTTTACATGGAAACACTTCATTTTGGAGGTTTTAGGTAACCCTTTTATAAAAGATTGACAGTGTGAAATATCTGGCTGTAAAAATGGGGAAGAAATTGTGAAGACGTTTCACGGTGCCCTTCAGGTTGGTTTCAGCATATGCAAAGAAATCATCCTAAGGGTTAAGTTTTCACCTGTGTCATTCGTCTTGCAAAACATTTGGAAAAAACTTTCCAGGTGGTTAACGCTTCTCATAGGTCAGAAACCTATTTCCATGTGCTAAGTCATCAGTAATATTTTGGGTGTGATTGTTTCCCTTTTGAATATATTTTAGATGAATTGTTTCTCTCTAAGAATTCACACAGAAATTGGATATCATGTTTTAGACTACCCTCCCCAGCATTTGGTAGGATGGGGTATGGTCACGTACCCCGAACAAATAAGACCCACGAACAAATAAGACCACGAACAAACAAGACCAAACAGATTATTTAGTTTCCTTCTTACCGCATTTTTTGCACGTATAGCTTCAATAAATAGTTGCTAAAAACTGTAAGATATACAAGACAAGGAGATCCACCCACTCTTGAGATGTGAGGAGGCCCATAGATAACCCCTCCTCCAAGCTTGAATTAAAAAGCAATTGAGAGAGATAAAGGAGTCAGGCGGATGGACAGCAAAATACCATCTTTATTACTGAAAATGCTTTTGGGAGAATGTGGCTTTGGGTCTGCAGCCAAGCAGGCCTTCTGAAATTTCATCCTTGAATTAGATTTACCCACTCTTTGCCTGGTACAGCAGGACAACAGAAGTTGGCAACCAGCAGGGAAAACCTCCTACTCCCCAGTAGGAGAAAAGTCCAGCATTCACCATTTTTGCAGGCAGACAGATCCCAAAGAGAGGAAGGAGGTGGAGAGAGAGGCCAGGTCTGTTATCGAGGGAAATTCTCTGCAGGTGATAGGTGGAGAAAAGTAAATAAAAGTCTTCTCATAACACCTGCAGTGGGGTCTTCAAAGGTAGATTGGTCCTGGCCCTTCTCTCCAGGGACACTCAGTAAGAAAGGGAGGTATGGCATCTGTCCAGCTGTGGCTGAACCCGAGATCGCTCTGCTTTGCCTTTCTTCACTGCTCTTGCTAAAGCTTTAAATGTGGAGTTGGAGCACAATTTTTTTTTTTTATTTTCTTGCGGTACGCGGGCCTCTCACTGTTGTGGCCTCTCCCGTTGTGGAGCACAGGCTCCGGACATGCAGGCTCAGCGGCCATGGCTCACGGACCCAGCTGCTCTGCGGCACGTGGGATCTTCCCAGACTCGGGCACGAACCCATGTCCCCTGCATCGGCAGGCGGACTCTCAACCACTGCGCCACCAGGGAAGCCCTAGGAGCACATTTTATGTGGCTGCCACACTTTTCCCTGGCGTTTTAACTGGCCCCCTTCCAACGTCTGAGACTTCTTTCAAGTGCCACTTGAGGCTTTAAAAAAATTAATCCTTATTTGACTAAAAAATGATGAGAGGAACAGTTCCTCTTCATAAAGTGACAAACAGTACTGCCTTCCAAACATCTGGTGGTGTATATAACTTAGCCCAAAGGTGAATTTTACCCTAAATAGAAGCAGGATGCAGAGTATATATTGCATGGTGACACTGGGCTCAAACAGAAGCAAGTGCATTGCAGCTGCTGAAGAACAGAAAAAAGAAGTCACTATCATCACTGAAGGGAATTCATTATTATTATTAATTATTATTACCATGATTAATTTCCTAGTTTTGAAATTGAATTTGTAGTACTGAATTGAACAGAACCGCACAATCACACCCAGCTTTTCTTTTCTGCTTTCCCCAACTTCTGTGCCCTTTTTTTTTTTTTTTTTTTTTTTTTGGTGGTACACAGGCCTCTCACTGCTGTGGCCTCTCCCGTTGTGGAGCACAGGCTCCGGACGCGCAGGCTCAGGGGCCCAGCTGCTCTGCAGCATGTGGGATCTTCCCAGACTCGGGCACGAACCCGTGTCCCCTGCATCGGCAGGCGGACTCTCAACCACTGTGCCACCAGGGAAGCCCCTGTGCCCTTTTTAAAGAACAGAGTTTTACAGAATTTAAGGTAGACTAGGATTTTTTTGTTGGTGTCCTCAGCCAAACGCCGCTGTCAACCAGGACCTGGGGCTGGCTTTCTGCGGAAAAACCTGCCTGTGGATTGCGCCCAGCTGTGGTAGCCACTCTGTGATGTTCTCAGATGGGCTCTGGAGTAAGACCAATCCATGCGTGTGCATTTGTAGTAGCCACTGGATAAGAACCAGAATAATGACTCCAGAAAGCAAGGGTCACAGCTCTAACCTGCTGAGTCATCTCAGCTCAGCCTGGCCGGCAAGGGCTCTGCAGCTTCACTGGTTTGCTTTACTGCTCATTGCATTCCAGCCTGCCAAGGACTCTTTTGCAGATCAATGGGGGCTCCTGTAGAAAGAGTAGGTCCGGGTGGAGCAGAAGGAATCTGAATTTATAATATGTGCTCCAGCTCATCTTGATTCAGGTGTTACTTTAGAAGAAACACAAAAGAATAGGTAACTCCAGCTCCTCCGTATAAACCTGTCAGCATTTACTCATGCAGAGAGGCTACTGTGATTGGTCACATTCAGAACACAAAGGGTCCCAAGGGCCTTCTTGGCCACCATTCAGGTGCTGGACTTCCTGTCTTCCACTGAGCCTTTATGCACAAGTGCCAGCAGCCTTCACTCCCATTTGTCCTAATCGTCCAGGATGTGCATGAACAAGAAAAATAAATACCAAAGAACAGACAAGTACTACGTGAAATTTTGTCTGGGAACTTGAAAGCTAAACACTCTCAGGCCAAAAAATACATTATCTTTACTTCTTTGCTTTTCCCTGCCCTGGCCTGATGTAGCCTCACTCTTAACTTACACCACGCCATGAAAAAAATTTTATTAACCTTTCCTAAACTTTTTTCTTTGCTTGTCTTCAAGTATTTTAGGCATTTCCACCTCTGAGTCAGTCTTTCCCCATTTTTTTTTTTTTTTTTCTTTTGCGGTACGTGGGCCTCTCACTGTTGTGGCCTCTCCGCTGCGAAGCGCAGGCTCCGGACACGCAGGCTCAGCGGCCGTGGCTCAGAGGCCCAGCCACTCCGCGGCATGTGGGATCTTCCCAGACCGGGGCACAAACCCATGTCCCCTGCATCGGCAGGCAGACTCTCAACCACTGCGCCACCAGGGAAACCCAGTCTTTCCCCTTTTGAGATCCCTTTTTCCCCCAAAGAGTTGAATCATTAAGCATGATACAGATTCATACCCCTAACATGGAAGAGGAAAAATGGCAAAGCCCTGCAAAGCGGTCACAAAATGTTAAAGCATCAAAGATCTTAGACATCTTAAACTTCAAGAGAATGTTTTTTCCTGTAGAGCTTAAACTTATGAGTTAAAATGCACTAAACTTGTATTATTATTCATCAGCACATGCAATTGCCCTGTTTCTAAACTGCAGGTGCTTTACGGGAGGGAACTTTGGTGTATCTTCAGGATGTGGTCTAGGTGTAAACAAAGTACCCAATGACAACTTGATAGGGTGGTTCAAAGAATTTATTTAAAAAACATTTGCTACATATCTTTTGTATACCAGGCAATTAGGATCTAACTGTTAAATGACAGATATAGAAAGATCAATAAGACACAGTCTCTCCTCTGGAATAACTTGCAGTCTGCTGGGTAAACAAATAATGATATCTTAATGATTACCCGAACGACAGCAAATAAGGTAGCATGGGGACTCAGCTACTCTGAGTAGCTTACTCAGCCTTGGCGTATTGGGTGGGAGGCAAATGGCTTTCATTGAAGGATGTAATTGAGTTTGGATTTTAAGTGTGAACTGAATCTTAGAATTTTACATCGGAGAGGAAGAGACAATGTAACGCAGTCTTTCATTTTACCAATAAGGAACTGGAGACCTAGAGATTTTAATTGCCATTGCTAGGATACAATAGCTAGTCAATGTCAGACAAGAGTTCCACTGGAACTTTACGATTTCTTCTAGAAATAGAATTTGAGGTACCCAGAGAAATAGTTGTTTGGGGAAAATGGGATCGACTTTGAGTATAATTTCTCCTGGGACAACCTGTTGTTTTTAGTCACATTTATTGTAAAGCTGTCTTAAAAGGATTGATGAACTGTTTGTATGAGAGTAAAGTAACAGCTCTCCTGGTACTCGGACTAGCTGCATTATTTTAATACTTTATTACAAAAACAGTAAAAGGGCAGTCTGGGAACTTGCTAATTGGAATAGTTCATGGCCCCCAGGTAATCTTGGAGCTATAAATCATTGCACCAGATATACCAGAAACTTAATAAATGGCACAAATTATTTGAATGTTGAATCCTATCTTAAAAAAAACCACTTCTATAAAATTATTAAAATATCACTATACTTTTTTGGGGGTTTTGTTTTTTTGGGTTTTTTTGTGGTACGCGGGCCTCTCACTGTCGTGGCTTCTCCCGTTGCGGAGCACAGGCTCCGGACGCGCAGGCTCAGCAGCCATGGCTCACGGGCCCAGCCACTCCACGGCATGTGGGATCTTCCCGGACCGGGGCACGAACTCGTGTCCCCTGAATTGGCAGGCGGACTCTCAACCACTGCGCCACCAGGGAAGCCCTATACTTTTAGTTTTTAATTAATTCTAGGATTATAAGGATTCATTAGATGAGAGAGAGTGGCCTTTTGACCTTTGGGGTGCCTAAAATTTCTGTTTCTGTAAAGTTTATTTCTAAATTTTTGACCATATGTCCAGAAAGCACTTATAAGTTTATTTAGACTAATATAATACCCTCATCAAGAATCATTTGAATGCCTTCCTTCCTTATATTTCTCTAAAATGATTACCTGGACAACCTGCGAAACAGTGTGTTTGTGTTTAGTTTTGCCTCCTGGTCAGTTTTTAACTCTGTGACTTCATGAACTTTATGAGGATGATGTTACCTAACATTTCTCAGCTTTTTTTTTTTTTAACCTGTAAAATTAGAGAAATAATTTGCCTCAAAGAGTTGTATTAATTAAATGAAATAGTTTTTTGTAAAACCCCTCCCCAGTGTGCCTGACACATACTTAAATCTCAGTAAAGTATAGCTTGGATTACTTTGCTTCATGTCCTGCGAATATGTTATAACAGAGCAAACCTGTTTTGTATAGAGAAAAACTATCCTATGCTTTTCAGAGCATCGTAAGGACATGATAAATATACTGCCTCTCTTTATTCTTTTGGGGTTCTGGTGAACATTTATTGCAGCAGCCAGTTTTTTTTTTTTTTTTTTTGGTACGCGGGCCTCTCACTGTTGTGGCCTCTCCCGTTGCGGAGCACAGGCTCCGGACGCGCAGGCTCAGCGTCCATGGCTCACGGGCCCAGCCGCTCCGCGGCATGTGGGATCTTCCCGGACCGGGGCACGAACCCGTGTCCCCTGCATCGGCAGGCGGACTCTCAACCACTGCGCCACCAGGGGAGCCCGCAGCAGCCAGTTTTAAAGATTAATTTTAAGGCCTGAACCCAAGCATTATTGACTAAGATAAAAACCACAAGCCTCAAGAGTCAGTAAGTATTGATGTTGGTTGAGAGCCAATGGATGAATGATGTTTAATATATTAAATATTAAAGGCAGAATCTTTTGGTTTGGTGAGTGTTGCTAATGCTGCCAGTGAAAACATCCAGTTTGATTTACAGAAGTTTAATTTTACCTGGATAAAATCCATTTCACCTGACAGTTACTATATAATAATTCTAAAATACTGTTAACAACCCTAATAATTTCCTAAAATTCTGTGGGAATTCAATGAGAAAAAAATAACATTGTTATTTAAATGCTTATATTTTTCAGTGGGTGGCTAAGTTTGTATCTTTAGTATTACCTTGATTGCTGAGAGGTTTTTTTTGTTTGTTTTGTTTTTTGTTTTTGTTTTTGTTTTGCGGTACGCTGGCCTCTCACTGTTGTGGCCTCTCCCGTTGCAGAGCACAGGCTCCGGATGCGCAGGCTCAGCGGCCATGGCTCACGGGCCCAGCCGCTCCACGGCATGTGGGATCTTCCCGGACCAGGGCACGAACCCGTGTCCCCTGCATCGGCAGGCAGACTCTCAACCACTGCGCCACCAGGAAATTTTATAGAAATATGAGCTTCCCTTCTCCTTTATTTCTGCTTTTCTGTAATTTCCAAAATATCATTCAAAATCATACTTAGTATGTTGCATTCTCCAGAATTCTGCTTAAGTGTGTTTCTGAAGCAGACAACCTACATTTCATCATTGATTCATTGAATTTTCCATAGAGTTCTAAAAATATGAAAATTGTGGATTGAAATCAAATTGGAAACTTTCAGGCTTGAGAGAGTATTTTTAGAGGAGCAATTCAAAAATGCTAATTAATACACTTTGGCAAATCACAGCAGCAGCTAACGCAAGTAGCCCTTATTTTGTGCCAAGTACTGTTCTAAGTACTTGTGTATATTAACTCATATAATCTTCACAACAGTGAGGAGGCTGGTGACATCATCACTGTTATCATTGCCATCACCAGTGTCATCACCATCATCATCACCACCGTCATCATCAGCATCATCACCATCACCGTCACCATCACCATCACCATCATCATCACCATCATTATTTTTATTCTCCCTTTTCCTCCTCCTCCCAGCACACTACTCCTACCACCACTTCCATTTCATCAATGAGAAAACTGAAGCAAACTGAAATCAAGTAACTTACCTAGTAGTACAGCTAATAACTAGTAAAGTCAAGAGTTTAACCCAGGCAGTCTGGCTCTAGGATCTAGTTTCATAATTACTACACATAGGGCTGACTATAGACGCAGCTCCCACAAGCCTCCACAGACTTATAAGTATGATTTGTGTTTGGGTAATATTCTGAAAAATCTTATTTTTCACGATTTTCTAGAATACAGTTATTGAGCACTTAAGCCACCTAAATTATTTTCACTGATGTGTGGGCTCTGAGCGGATGTGTAAGAGGAGTTGTCTTGTGTATTAATGTTGCTTACAATCTCTCTAAGCCTAGTTTTCTCAGAGCTTTAGCTACAAGAGGGACATTGATAAATATGTCGTCTGATTTCCTTCTTTTCCCAATTTACAAATGAGAGGAATTCTTCCATGAGTCCCCCAGACAAAGTTAGTCATTTCCTGCTTTTTGATCCCGAGGCACTTTGTTCATGCTCTATATTTTAAGTAAATACCGTTTTGTAATTAATCTGTTTATATGTCACTTCTTTCCATCCCCCACCCTTGCCTCCAAGTGGGTTCTTCAATTGCTGGAACCAGGTCTAATTTGTTTTTGTCTCCCACTAGTCTGGTGACAAATGGATGAATCATGTTGCCTGGAGAGGTTAAGGGACTTGCCCAGAGTAGCCGACCTGAAATGTGAACGGCTTTCGTGACTCCTCGTCTAGTACTTACCACTCATGTGCTGCCAGAAATGTTTTCAGATGATTTGGATGCTCGCTTATGGAGCTAGGACACAGTTTTCCTAATGTGTTTCTCTAGACTAGCTCATTTTTAAAACAATAATGATAGTGTTCATGAGGATGCCTCCACTGCCGCCTTTATCTCCATGTATCATTTTGAGGATGAAACGAAACCATAATATTTGTGAAAGCTTTCGAACTGGTAGAATCCCTCCTGCAAGGATGTATATCGCTGTTCCTCTAGTCTGTTATTGTGTATGTGTGATTTACAAAGTATTTTCACACTCATAGTCTCCTTTACTGTTCATCCCTGTGAAGTGGGTGGAGTCTCATTGCCATTTCACACGTGAGAGAATGAGGCTGAGAGAGACTAAGTCCTTTCAGCTACAATCACAAGTGGCTGGAGGAAGCCCGAACCCAGCCACTATGTTGCTCTTTCCAACATAGCCCCTGGCCCAAGGCTCAGAGCCACTCAGAGTGTGGTGGTGTCCCCCCAAAGCCTCCGGGAGTGAGCCTAGGAGAGATGAGGGCTAGGCTCTTCTAGGATCAGGATAGTTATCTATGTGTGTTTACGTTCCAGTCACATTTTTTGTCTTCTCAAAATGTAGGGCCTGGGCACAGAAAGCTTTGTAAGATACAGTGAGCAGGGCGATTTTGACGTGGCCAGCCAGCCCTGGAGCAAGCAGCCGCAGCATGGGGGCCGTGTGGGTCCAGCAGAAGGAGGCTAACCCCGCCATTGCTTTAGTCTCAAGGGGGAGTTCCTTACTACCACTCTCAGGAAATGAAGGATGATAAATCCAGCTGCTGCTTCCTGTTTCTATAATTCTGAGATTTATTGTTGTTAACGGGTAGAATGCTTTATTTTTAAACCAGTGGAAAATACCCTCAACCTGTTCCTTGTTAGTATTTCCTTAAAAACTAGATGCACTCACTTGGGCTTTAAAGTGTGTGTGTGTGTGTGTGTGTGTGTGTGTCTGAAATTCCCATGATGCTGCCTTAGCTGGCTCACTCTCTGTTTTTCAACAACAGAAAGAAAACCAATTAACACAGATTTTACTGTGTGAGATTGGTGACAGTCATTTAGAGGAGGCCTGTAATTTATATCAGTGGTATTACTATCATGCTTGTGCAATTCAGGTCTGGTTTTTCTTCTGCTTGTTGTTATATTATTAGTGAATCAAGACCTGAGTCATTTAAGAAACACACTACCTCCTGGCATGCCATAGTTCATGGAAAGTCGCCATTAGGTATAGGTTACCAGGCTGAAACTTGGTGGATTTGATTGTGTAACCAATGACTCCATAACTAAAAGTAATAGGTAGAAATATTTTCTCTAATGTCAATTTTTTTATTGCCTAATTTAAGAGGAAGAGAATGTGTATAGGAGCGCCAGTGGGGCATCATTTCAGAAGCACTAAAGGAAATTTATTCAGCAAAGTAGAATTATAAGAATGTAGGGAATATAGCCAGTCCCCTTACTGAGTAAGAATATTACCTCTGATTTAAGCCCTTGGCCCCCTCCTTTAATAGTCCTGAAATCATAGCTATGGCAGTACTCTGTTCACAATGGGTAATTAGTACATGTTGCATTTAGGAACTGGCTGGCCAAATGACTTCTTTACACTTTTATAATTACAGTTACAGTTTATGTTAAATGAATTCAGAATAAAAAGGAAATCTTCATGACTTAAAGACAAGCTTATACTGGAGATTTGGTCTGACTTTGTTAACATCTCCTGAAGTTAAGTAAAATTGTGAGACTCTAACACTTATTAGAGGCCCATTCTAGTATACTTGGTGCTATGGAAATCTCCAGTTCTAATCTCAGCTATGCCGTTTCCTTGTTGCAGTGGTTTTTTGGCCAAGAAAATGAAGTTGACACTATTTCTTTGTCTCTCAGTAGTTTGTAAGGATCAGATTAGTTGGAATCCATGCAAGTGCTTTTAAAAACTGAGGTGATGATAAAGACATTAGGTAACACTCTTATTAAATGGCACTCGGGCTGTAAATTGTAATTTCACATTTCAGACTTTGCTCCTTGTGTCGTGAGGCAGCCTTTGAACACCACGGTTTTGTCTCCTTCTCTTAAGAGTTCCTTCTAATAACTTGTGAATTGGTGGGGGGTGGGATTTAATTTAATTTGAGCTAATCTCGAATTGAAAATAAGCTGAAGGGGGCAGTTACGGGCTTGGTAGGGGCAGTCAGATCTGGGTTTGAATCCTGGTCGACAGTATTTTAGCTGCATGTTCTTGGTCAAACTCAAACTTTCTAAACCTCAGTTTTTCTCTCAGTAAAACTAGAACAGTAATACTACTGCTCAGGGAGGATGTGACAATTTAATGAGCTTGAGTGTGTGAGTGTTTGGTCACTCGGTAGGGATGGTGTCCTTGTCTCCTCCTGTATGTTTGCAGAAGTCTCAGTGTTGCATGGTGAGATGCAGCCTGCGGTTGCCACCCAAAGATGGTCTCCCCACCTCGTCTTTCCCCCCGCATACTGCGGCCAGGGAAAGGAGGAGAAAATGAAGCTGCTTTAGGTCACTGACACTCTCCTTAGGGAATAGTAAATATTTCTTTTCCCACCTTCTTCCTTTCAGCATAATCTGACTTGAGTTCTTTCAATGCTTGACCTTCAAAGGGAGTTTCAGTGGGTGAGAAAGCCTGACACTGTTTGGAATCCTTGAACGTATACAGAGCTACTCAGTCGTATGTCCATGGGCTGTGTTTTCTTTTCAAAGTTAAATGAGTTTGGGAATTATTTTTGTAAGGCACCTTTTTTTTTTTTTCCTTTAGACTTTGCCTGAAAAGGACCTTTTAAAGTTTTACGACCGGCTAAATAATATGGTGGTTAGCAAGGTTAATGTTTACCAGCTCGCTGAAGGGAAAAGCAAACAATATATATCCAAACTCTGTTTAAGAATTTCCATAGAATTACGAATCCTTTAATCTTGATACCTTTATGTAGCCGTAACAGCATACCTCCTTGGGTGAGAGCTCCCAGTAGAAATGTGTTTACCGTGTATGGTTTAACTTTATGCTCGAAATGAGAAACAGACATATGAAAACATCTCTGTACTTTCTCACTCTGTTATTTTTAACTTCTAACTCCCTGCTCCTTTTCATCCTAAAAAATACACCCTTCCATCAAACCTGACTCCTCTTCTAGCTGTTTTCCCAGCCTTTTGTTTTTCTCCCCAGCCAAGAGAAGCGAATGTTCCCTTTCCCACTTACTGCTTTTGCCCACGGTGGGCCTGACTTCTTCAAGGAGAGAGCTTGGGCCAGATTCTCGGGGGACTCTCAGCTGCCAGATCCAGCAGTCACTTTCTTTACTCCTTAAGTTCCTTGAGTAGCTTGTGATAAGTGCTACTGCCTTCCAGTCTCTTCTTGAAGTGTTTGCCTCCTTTGGCTTCCAGGACAGAGTTCTCTTCTTCCTTCTCTGACCCTTTCTTCTCCCTTTCCTTTGCTGAATCCTTTTCTTCTACCTGTGCCCTAAACGTTAGTCATCTCCAGGGTTCTTTGACCTTTTTCTCTATATGGACTCTCCTAGGGTGGTCTCGCTCTCCATATACTGATTAGTCATAAGATGTAATTCCATCCCAGGTCCTTCTCAGTAGTCCTGAGATGCAGGTCTGCTGACTACTAGACATCTCTACTTAAACTTATTATACCAATTCTAGTTCTTGACGGTGAAAAATTGCATTTACCTGGAAATCATCTTGACTAGTAAAACTTTCTCATTTCCCTTCCTCCAGTCTTTCCTCCCTCTGGTCCCCCTTGCATACTCTGGATAGAATTCTTTCTAAACTGGAATGCTGATCTCATTGCTCACTTTGTTCAGACCTTTCAGGGGTTCCTTATTGTCTCTTTCTAATTTGGATCTGACAGGGTTGCACCTTCCCTGAGCCCTACTCCTGCAGAATCCCCCACCCTTTTGTGTTCTGGGAAACCACAAAGGAGTACTCACAAGTGAGTCTATCCAAACCTTTCTATTTCTAGATGCTTTTGTTTAAGAGGCATTTTTTAGTAATTTGAAATTTATTAATTGTGGCACCTGCTAAATCGCTCTGTCAGAGACCTCTAGAATGGTTTAAATAAGATAGATATTTCCTTCTCATGTAACAGCCCAGGTGTGAGCAGCTAAGGGCTGGCAGGACAGCTCTGCCATGAGCACATGGTTTCTGAGCTTGTGCCTGCTTCCCTATTTTCTAGCCAGCAGGAAAAAGGGGAAAAGGAAGGCCAAGTCCAGTAGCCTTGTCTATGTGGAGATTACCAGGAAGTGAACAGTCACTTCTTCTCACAGCCTGTTTGTCCAGCTTAGTCACGTGACCATCGCTGGTTGCAAATGAGGCTCCGAAATGTTATCTCTAGTTGGCCGCAGTGCACCCAGCTAAACTGAGTGTCTGTTACCAAAAAGTAGAAAGGGAGAATGGTTTCTGGAAGATACTTAGTTGTCTTTATCACCGAAAGCAAGAACTATGTTGATTAAAAAGTCAAACTGGCAGAAAATGAGTGATCTTTTTGAAAAACTCATCTAGACCTACTCTGGAAGGTTTCGGCAGTCGCAATATGTAAGTTATAGGATTCATTCAACACCTTCTACTGTTTTTCCTTCCCCTTCCAAAACATGTTATTCAGGGTTAAGAATATATGAACAAAAAGGGCAGTTTGTAGCTCTTATCCTCAACTAATGAATCTGCGGTAAAAATTGGTGGCACCTGATACATGAGCATATATACAGAGTAATGCTCATAGCGTGGAATTTCCCTCTACACTCGCCATTTATATTTTCACATTTAGTACAACTTTTGGTAGCATTTTATCACCATCTTCAGAACATTTTCTGAAAGGTAATGTTGACAGATTCTTTCTCAGTGGTGTTAGTATTCATCCTGCCACCTTGTATTCTTCACTCTCAGATGTGTAAGTAAACGTCACCTATCAATGTGTTGCATATTGGATCAGTTTCTCAGCTGGTGTGGTTTGGCACACAGGTAACAGCATAAGTAACTGTTTGCTGAAATACAAATCCTCAGCCCACAGTGCAGAGCACTCCATCGGGGAGCAGCTTCAGCATTTTTCCACTTTGTACAGAACAAATATTATCATTTCCTACAATATCGTATTGGGGAAAAGTGTAAGAAATGCTGTTTAGATGGTTTGTGTCTATTTCTTTTCCCTTTTTTTTTCAATTCTAGATTTCTTACTAGAAAGTAGTTGTAATATGTAACATGCTACCGTGATAAAAGGTCAGTCTCCATTCGTAAAGTAGTAAAGAGTATCATGAGACATCAACTACTTTGAATTGACTATAATGTGAAATAGCAAAGTTAGGATGTATCTACAGATTATTTGTCTAAAAAAGATCTAGACTTGTTTATACATGCCTTACATAACGGCATCAGATATTTCTAGCCCATGTGGCCCATACTTAGGGTGACAACAACTCCTGGTTTTCCTGGGAGAGTCCCAGTTATACCATAGCCTGGCATCTCACCTTGTTTAGCATTTGTCACTATCAAGAGTTTTCCAGTTCAGAAGGTGAATTATATGTTTACTTATGTTGCATATACCTGGTCTCAGCTATCACAGTTTTCTTCACAGTCAGATACTTACTTTCATGTTTTTAGGGCTGTTTACCCTAAATAATTCTGGGCAGAATGGTGTAGTGGTTCATGCTTCGTCTTTTCCAGAATGCCTACGGTAGGCATGGGCAGATCTTTAAGCTCTGGGAACACGAGGACTATATCTATCTTGTTACATTATGTATATTCTCAGCAACTATCACATCACCTAAAGCAAATATTTGTTGAAACTATATATGGTATGAACTTGATGGCTGCATGGCAACAAAGGTTTTCTGAAGTCTCTGATGGGCAAGGTAAGTTATCTTCAACTACAAATCCCTAATACCTAACACAATGTATAGTGTTTGAGAATGAATCGATGAATGATTGAACAGCCACTCTCAGTCTTAACATTGGCAGCCTCTACCTAGTGAGACTGGTCCATCAAGACAGAAGGCAGTATGATTATAGTTCTCATGTGTTGCATGTAAAAATTACACAAATGAGCCAGTTGTTTCTTGGTTATAATGATTTGTTTTTACTGTTTTGGATCTGATGAGAAAGAAAGGAAGATGAGATTTAATTGCTCCAAAAATGATCATACCTCAGAATGATAAATTCTGTCACTTAGAAGATTTAGACCTTAGTTTACGTCCAATATCTGATACTTTAGTCTGGAATTCCCAGTGAGTGTTCTAGGAATCGGTACCAGATGGCTGAAATATCAGTTCATTCATCAGCTGAGCCTTGGGCCTGATTGTGTTCACCCTCTTAAGTTTACCCAAAGGCATATAAAAATGTCCTCTTCTCTGTGGGCCACGGCATGAACTGGGCTGGGAAGCGCCATTAATGATCTCTACAATTAGCATAATAGATACTTAAATAAATACATTGGCACCATTGGCACTCAAACATGTAACACATTTTTTCAAAAATGTTACCTTGGGCCGTTTTTTCAGAGTTAAATAGATGCCATGCTTTAGCAGAAAGTAAATATCCCAGAATCTCCAGAGTCAAAGATCTTCATGTAATCTTCAAAGAAGCAACTCATCTGAAATAACTTACAGCATACTAAATTAGAAACTATGTATTTTTATAATTAAAGTGATTACGTAAAGAAATTATGTACCTTCCCAATTCAAAAGGTTTAGGGATTTTTTACAAGCTGTGGACTGCTCAATTGTGATTCCATTTTGTAGCTTCACTGATTCTTTATAAATGGGGCAAATGTTACAAATTATAACATCATGACTGTGGCTCTGTGTTACAGCTCCGTTAGTTTGTTATAATTTGGGGAAAAGGAGAAGAGCATGAATTCCATGCACATCTTAGCCAGTGAAAGTCTTCCAGTTAAACGTCCTATCAGACCTGCTTTTCTAAAGATCATTTGTAATTTTCACAAGAGTTACACAAATAGATGCTAAGTCCTTAGAAACAAGAGTAAGCAAATTGAATATGAATAAACATTCCTTTGAAATAGAACAAAAGTGATATTCCACCAAGTTTACCAATTTATCATGACTCATTCTAAAATAAGGCCTTGTTTGCATTCCTCTAAAAGGCTAACCCTTTGGGGTCATTTTTAGTCAACTCTAAGACGGTTTCTAATGTTGATAATAAATTACCCTGTAATAGAGATTATGTTATCAAAGGTCATTCATGATTTTAAGAGTTTTGATTGTCCTTTATCTCTGCGGTATTTGATTTACACCTTTATTCTCTTGAAGTCAGCTCCTCCTTATCTTAGTTTTCTTGATTTTCTTTTCTCTCTTTTCTTCATTAATTTTTTTTTCACCCTCAAAGCCTTCATGGTCCTTTTTCCTCCCTGTTGCCACCACATTTCAGTCCTGGGTTTTCCTCAAGGTCTCCCACCTTCCCCAATTTTTTGGACATCTAGGGCCAATTTTGGAGAGTATTTAGTGTGGGAGCATCCTACTATGTGCTTAATGTTATACTCTGTGATTTAGTATCTTGTCACAGTGGTATTTTATCCCCATTTCACTGATAAGGAAAACAAAGGCCCAAGTTTACACAGCAAGTGATGTGAGACATTATTTGTGCTCCTGTTTTACAGTTGAATTGGTAAGAGGTGGAGATGGGATGAAATCTCAGGCAGGCTATCTCCTTAAGCCACGTTCTTATCCATTATGCTACCAACTTGTTAAGAATTGAATTCCATTTTAAATTATTAGCTCAGAAGAAGACTAGATTATTTGCACATAAATTACACCATTTCTTGATTATCTTGTACACGTTTAAAATATTTGCTTTTGTTCTCATACTATTACCCCTTATACCTTTGCTCCACCTTTATTGCTACCCTGTTTGGCTATTGTTTACTCATAAAATGTAAACTCATCTTAATATTGACCTAAAGAAAGCACAGTGAAGAATGAAACTATGCTGCCTTCCCCTGTCTCCCTTAAAAGGTATAGTAAAGGGTTTTTGTTTGTTTGTTTTACTGTTCTGTATAGTTTATCCCAGAAACCAGATTTTATTAGCATGAATAATCACAGGCTTTGATCACAGGTAGGATTCTTACGGTATTATATGCTGGCTCCCTTTTGATTATGTTGCACATAATGTTTAGTGAAATACATCGTATGTATGTGTTCTCCAAATATAGATGAATGCAGACTATTTGGGGTTTTAAAATTGTGCTTCACCCCAGAAGTATTACAAAAAGATAGCTGTCAATCATCTGTATGTTGATAACACTAAAGTAATGTTTTTCAAACTATCTAAGCTTATAGATTTCATGGCCAAGTATGTGAGGGCTTATATTTCTTTTCATCTATTATATATAACCTACCCACTTTTTAAAAGGACTTGAAGAAAAAGAAAAGAATAAAGGATTCTGGAAGATGTATGAGGGGAAAACAAAGGATGTGAAGGGCTTATGAAAAAAGATTCAGTTACAATAAAACCATGTAACTGGATGTAAAAGAAGGGTATGGAACAGTAAGTAGAGAATTAAAAGACATCTGGGAGTCAACTTGACACCTTTCTCTCCTTCATCCTCTCCATCCAATCCATTGAGTCCTGCTGTTATTTCTTTGGCCTTTTAGCTCACAAATCCACCCATTTTACTCACTTAGTTCTCCATCAGTCACAGCCTAGTCTTTCCCTCCGTCCTTTGCTCAGAGCAATGCAGTGGCTGCCTTCTTCATCTCACGTCTTCCCTCACTGACCTGTACACTAGGCCTACAGTAATCTTTTCAGAGACACAAATCTGACTTAACCCGCCTCCCCCCTCCACTAAAAACACATCAGTGGCTTCCCACTGCCCTTAGGTTGATGCCATCAGAAACGCTCACACGGCCTCATCTCCTACCGCCTGTTCCTCTCACTCCCCAAGCTCCAGGCCGCTTACCTTCTTTCAGTTCCTCAGTATTTTCTGCTCTCCCTCTCTCTCCACACGGCCTTTGGACGTTCTGGTCCAGCCCATCGTGCACTCTTTCTTCACCCCTCACGTCAGTCCTGATTTCCTCCTCAGTCTTACTGACTGGCGGAAAGTCCCGTGTTATCCGCCTTCATAATCCCAGGCAAGCAGGGAAGGTCTGGCTTTTCTGGAATCTGAAATTGGGGGAAGAGCCGTCTTTAAGAAAAAGAACACCAACTTAGAGACATAAAAGTAGGTGCAGGGCCTTGAAAGGGGCCTGTGGAAGGAAGGTGTCCTGAAGCTTGAGTTTTCACGGCACAGCAAATCTGCCTCTGCCTGTTCGTCTTCTTGGTAGCTCTTCTCAGTTGACCATTTTCTATATCCAGTTACAGGAACATTTCTCTCTGTGAGAAAGGAAATAGGCCTGAATTTGCTCACCAAGTTTTCTCCAGGAACGTGCATCATGTTAATACTTGAGTATACAGTATATATTTCATGGATGAAGGGATGAGTAAGTGAATAATTAAATGAAGACTCAGGGGCTTCCCTGGTGGCGCAGTGGTTGAGAGTCCGCCTGCCGATGCAGGGGACACAGGTTCACGCCCCGGTCCGGGAAGATCCCACATGCCGCGGGGCGGCTGGGCCCGTGAGCCATGGCCGCTGAGCCTGCGCGTCCGGAGCCTGTGCTCCGCAACGGGAGAGGCCACGACAGTGAAAGGCCCGCGTACCGAAAAAAAATAATAATAATAAAATAAAAATTAAGACTCAGGCTAAGAGTTAATGTTTATTATACATTTATAAAATTTAGCCAAATTTCTTGAAAGCCAAAGCTAAGTGGAGAACATCTGGATTCCATGGCTCTTTATATCAGTAATCATGAAAGACAAACTTCTTTTCAGAACTAGTAGTAAAGATGTATTTGTATAGGGTCCTTTCTATAAAACAGCTTATTCAACACAGTGAATAATAACAGTGGCTAATCTTATTAAGCACTTACCCTTCTGGGCACGTGCTCAACACTTTGACACGGTTTTCTGATTTAAGTGTTTATCGACTCTAGTAAACTGTGTGTGTGCACAGTTAGATACAATCAGAACTTCCGCATCCATTGCCCAGGGGGAAGGGCAGCAAACTCCCCGGCCGACAAGGAGAAGGAAGGCCTGAGGCTCTGGCAGCTTCATTATCTCAGGGAGTTTGCCTCTCTGGCGCTCCTTCCTCTCTGGCCTTTTACATCACCTGGCTGTGTGTTTAATTGGTGCTCATTTGCCTCTGCCTTAGAGTTCACACTGGCTTGTCACCTGCTGTCCATCAGGAATCAGCTCTCAGTCTTCTGTCCTGGTCAAGGTTTTGAAGGTTTTAAAGAAAAATTTACCTTTGTCTTTTTGTTTTCCTGTAAAATGTTTAATTATGAGCCAAACTGCATGCAGATGGTCTATCAGAATGTGTTACCTTCAGAATAACCTGTTCCAAAGAATTGTGTACTACTGTCCATCTGGACATTGAAGAACGCCTGTCAGAGCTGATCATTTTGACTTTGGCATAATTAATAGTGACCTTATGTGTCACTGTAATTAATAGTGACAGCATTTGGCTCCCAGGTTCAGTGCTTTCTGAGCCCTGTCCTAGAATGCTGTTACGGGGCTGCGTGATTCATTGAGTTACAGACCTTTGGTAAGTGCCTGTCCTGTGCCATATGCCCTGGGGACGTGCAGATGGAAGAAAGTCTTCTCCCTTTAGGTTAGGGATTCAAACCCAGGTGGAGGGAGAAAGGGAACTAGCCAGACTGATGGAGCTCCCAGTTCAGAAAGGTCATGAGCAACCATTGTCTAACTCTGCATACGTTTTTAGTACTGATGGCTAAGGTCCCTAATAAACTGCCAAGTAGCCTTGTTTAACTAAATAAGCTACCTATCCAAGGTACAGTGTATCAATGTCTGAGTATCTTTTCCTAACTTCAAGCAGTGTTTCGAGAGTTAGTAAGGAGAGCACCAGGGCAAGGTACTCAGATGCTTTCTAGCAGTCTTTACCAAGCCAGGAATAAAAACCGCTGGGCTAGGGCTTCCCTGGTGGTGCGGTGGTTGAGAGTCTGCCTGCCGATGCAGGGGACACGGGTTCGTGCCCCGGTCCGGGAAGATCCCACATGCCG
>NW_006796397.1:1253367-1278442 GCF_000442215.2 Lipotes vexillifer
TACCGCAAAAAAAAAAAAAAAAAAGAAAGAAAGAAAACCGCTGGGCTCCCAGCTGTCCATATCCAGAAAAGATATCCATGGGTTTGCCATCAGAGGGGCATTCTGTCCCAAAGACAGCTGGAAGAGGATGTGGCAGACTTCCCAGGACCATGGAAAGCTGCTAGGTTTTCAGGGAGCTCCATCCTAGTTCACTTCCCTTAGCCCAGTTTCAGGGATGTGCCGGACATACTCTGGAGAAACAAGATTGAAGATGAGTGGCCTTAAAAGGAAAATGGTCGTTTTGGGTCTAAGTTTCTATCTTACAGATGGAAAGAAGCAGCAGAGATGCAAATAAAGCTCCCCTTAGAAATCCCACTGGCTGCCTAGTAAACTGGGTGAAATTATGATTATAAAGGTTTGACCAGACACTTAGTTCTGATCTTGGAATGGCTCTCTCTGGATCCCTTATTAAGATCCGTTAGCTGCTGGCTCTCTTTTTAGGGGCTAGCCAACCATTTGCCCATTATCTCTTTTTTCTGTTTGTATTTACTCCAGGCTGCTTTCTCAGGACAGCTACTTTATTATTATTATTATTATTATTATTATTATTATTATTATTATTTATTATTATTCCCCTTTTTATCTCTAGGATCTGTATCCAGCACACAGAGTACACTCCATAAATATTTGTTGAATAAAATGAAGTTTCTAGTAGAGGGTATATTAAGAGAGTCCTGTAGGTCCTGAAGCATTTCTGAAATTCTGTTGGCCTGAGTTTGTGGTTAAGGGGAACGCTAGTGATAACTTGTAGAAGAGACTCTGATGTGTGAAATAAAATGTGGAAGCCATTGATTTAGAGGCTTTTCCGTATTGTTCCTTGAATAATATCTCATTTCTAGCTCTCAAACATGGGACTTGACTTTTAGAATGAAAAGCTACCAAAAAAAAGCAAAAACGTTCACAACAGTGTGTTAACTCATTTGTTATATTTCCTAAGATATTTTGCCTTAGGTCTACTAAAGTGTATTTAGAGTTACATTTCTCAGCTCTGAGCTTTGAAGTAAATTTTCTCTGTGAATAGCAGTACTCTAGAGAAAAACCTCCAATGGGTACTAAAATACAGGTACTAAAGTATACTTTGTGTAAAGTTCTTTTTATAGTTAGCAAGTTCTGAAATTTTTATAGTCCTCTACTTTCAGGCGTTAAATGGATGGGTTTTGCCCAGTGTGGAATCTGATTTTGATAGGATTTATATAAGAAGTTGCCTGAAAACTCTGGAATTTTTTTCTTTAAATATTTTTTTCAGTTATTTTTGAGGTATCTAAACCAAAGTAGTGTTAGAAGAAAACTATTTTTAAAGGTATAATTTCTTATCATAATCTTTAAGAGGGAGTAATACTAGTTAATTGTTTTTTTTTTTTTGTATACAGAATTATATCAACTATAGAGTATCTTGTATAATTGTAATCCGTAACTGTTAACCCTTATCTAATACCAGTAATACAGAGCTCTGTTGGAAAAAAACTGAATCATTCCTTCTCATTCTATATGTGAAGCATTTATTTTCTTTAACCATATGAATTTTAGGTACCTGAATTGGGTATGGTGTGTGTGTATCCATGCACTAGTGTATGCTGGGTGTTGAGGGAGGGTTATTCGTAGCGAGGGTGTAGCTTATTACCTCTTTATGAACTTTGATTTGTTTTCCTTTTACTTATTTCTCTGTAAGATTTGAGAACTTGATCCTCACCAGTCTCTTGGGTATTCTCCCATGTTCCCAGTTTGACCAAGAAGGCTGATTGTTTTTTCCCAGAACACTGTAAAAAGAAAATGAAAGTTGCTATTTGATTGGGTAGGGAACTCATACCTAGGTGGGAAGTGTATGTATTAGGTTGATTAATCAAGCTATTTGCTTCTTCTTACATTAAACTCTTTTCATCAAATGACATTTCAAAGCCAATTTACTTTCTTCCTTTTAATAGGAGTATGAAGACCTAGCGCAGATGGGACAAGTTTTTTAAATTTTAATAGTTGATCATATTTTTCTGTTTTAATGCTAGACTTTTTCTGTATGCTAATAATAATCTCATTAATGTAAGTTTTCCAGCAAACACTACCACGTCTATACTGCTAATAAACAGGAAAGAAAGGGCAAGATTTGAATCCTGGTCTCTTTGGCATCAAAGTTGTGCTCTTTCTAGTATAATATGCCACCTCCTAATATAAGAAATTTTAATTGAAATGTTTTTTGAATAAATGAAATTGAATGCAAAGTTTTATTGTCAATCATTTATTACAGAATGAATTCTGTGAACATAGTGCTACATGCTAGTTCAAAATTCAAGAAATTGGCCCAGTCATTTTCTGTTAAAGACTGATTAAGATGGGCTTGCTTTCACCTTAGTGATTCTTTTTCTGCATTCAGATTTAGCAAACATCTTTGGGGGCTTACTTTGTGTCAGACCCTGAACTGGTGTTTCCAATACATGACCCACATGACCCTGAGAGGTGTTGATATCAAGATTTTATAGGTGAGGCATGGATGCTTAGAGAGAATAAGTAACATGCTAAAGACTTTTCTCCAGAGCCAGTTCAATTCAATCATAATAACATAGCAGCCATCTAAAAATATGTTTGAACTTAGAATGTCCATAGTCTAGCATGAGTATCTACAATTAGGCTATAATCCTATCTACTCTCACTTTCCTATTTCTGTTGAGAGTCAGTTTAGGCAATAAAATTAACAAAGATTGAGGTCTAGCTTCTAAATTTTAATAGTTTTACCGGGATATAGTTCATATACCATACAATTCACCCATTTAAGCTGTACAATTCAGTGTTTTTTAGTATATTCACAGGTTGTCAAGTTCAGGGTTGTTCTGAACCAATTGGTTATTGGTTTATTCCATTATTATTGGCTGTAAGATAAGCAACATATCATAAAATAATATAGCTCCATTCTTTTATTTTCTGATTCATCTTTGTCCAACCAAAGTCCAATAACATTCCCATTTCAGTTCTAGTACCAAAAGCTTCCTCAACTTCCATGAGAAATGTTTGCTTACAGGAATATTAAGCTGATTTTCATACGTGCCATGGAGAAGTCTTGGAATCCACTTCCTTATAATGTAATTCTTTAAGTTCTTTGCAACAGACATAGAAAGGAGAGCCCAGAGCATGTACGCAATTAGTACTTATTAATGTGCCTTCCTCAGGTTAAAAAAAAAAATCCCCTAATAACCATTTATAGCCATTCTGAGTCCTGACTCACTAAGGAGATCAAGCCTCAAGATAACTAGGTACTATCTCCTCTCTCATTGACTTGACTTTTAGATTAGAAAGTCACCTGAGGATCATAATAGACTTCATACACTATATTATATAAATATGTATTTAACGTCCTTTGTACACACACACATACACAATATATGAAAAGCAACTTTTATTTTCAAAGTGCCACTGCATCTTTAATTCAGTTCGTGGTTGAAGCACTCCCAGTTCTGCACCCAGTTTTTGATAGGTGAAATAGGAGAACGGACACATTACTTGAAGTCCTGTGTTCGAGATAAGAGCTAGTCGGTGGCTGACGTTGCAGGAAAGTACTGGTTTCCTGCTTTATGGCCCAGGCACTTCCTTATAACTTCATTTAAACCATCTATGCCTTGGTTTCCATCTCTTGGCTTACCCATTAAATGTGGTACCTGTTGAGGGGCATACTAGACTAATAAGAGAATGACATTAGAGTTATTTGTAGTTTCTATAACATAATTTCTCCCATGTGTCTATGTCATTGACTTGCTACTTCTGCCAAAATTATATTCCCTCCCCTCCCCACCACCCCATGGCAGTCCCCATTCTTCCAGTCTTATCTGAAAAAACAGATCTTTGTGAAATCCCCCCACTAACCAAATGCAAATGTGAGTTTTCCCTGTCCTGTGCCTCTCCTATACCTTGCATTAACCAGGTCAGCAATTTTCTTACCATGTTGTAATAGCACACTTATTACCATGTTGTAATAGCACACAAGACTGGGAGCCCCTTGACGGGCCATTTCTATCTTCTCCATGGTGCCTGACTTGTGGTTTTCTTGAATTCTGAGTCAGTGTCATAAAAGGTTGTTTTAGGGAAGGTGATGATTACATAATTTCACTCCTCTGTCTCTTCAAAGCCAAGGACAACAGTGAGAAGGTCTTTCCTTCAACAGCCAAGCCTCAGCCAACAGCTCAGTCATTGGATGACAGCGTGATAGAGAAAGAGGTTTGAAGATGAAAGATTCTGTTAGCTCGGTCACTTAATTGGCTCGGGAAGGTCATTTAAGATTTTTGTGCCTCAGGTTTCCTCATATCCTTGGGCAATAGTAATGCCTAGTTCACTGGGTTATTGTGAGACTCAATTGAGATATTTTATGGAAAAGTAGCTTGCAAACTGTAAAGCACTGCAAACATGAGAAGTAAAGAAAAGAGATGATAGAATTTGGTAGAAAGAACAGGTGGTTTGGCCTTAAATGAGGTTTTAAATCCAGACTCCACCACTAATTATTTGACTTCCACAACTTAACCCCTGTGAGCCTATTTCTTTACTTGTCAAGGGGAGGTAATGACACTTTGGCGACTTAGAGTAATGTTGTGAAGGTTAGATGGAATTCAGGCAGTGTTCCACTTGTGTTCTCTGTATACGTTCAACTATTACCAGCCAGAGCTTTTGTACATTGTATATTCATACCCCTGCACCCTCTTTTCTGTGGCAGATTGTACCCCAGGGAGAGCAGGCCCTTTCTCTCAAGCCGGGAAGATGGACAGCAAGCGGAGGCTGCCGGAGGTTACGGGTCCGCCTGGCCTTTGACCCCAGCCAGCCTGGGTGTGCCTTGGGACAGGGGTGAGGCAAAGCCTCAAGTCTCGTGTCCCAGCACATTCCTAGGGCAGCTGTTGCTGCTACAGCTTCTTTTACCATTTCTTTTTGAAACTCCATATTGAAGTTGAAGCATGCATACGAAAAAGGCACATAGCCTTAAGTGTACAGATCACGTTTTATGAACTGAATATGCCCTCGTAACCAGACCATTCATTCTTGTTGCTGCCTGATGTTCCACTTTGTAAATATTACCACATTTCATTTTCCTGTGCTAGCGCTAATGGGCATTTGGATAGCTTCCATTTTAGGGCTGTTGCAAAGAGTGCTGCTGGGAATGTTCTTGTTCATGCCTTTTGATGAGTATGTGTATTTCTCATGGGTATATAGTTAGCAGTGGGATTGCTGGGCAATAGAGTTTGCATATATTCAGTTTTGGTAGATATTAAAGCAAAAACTTTCTGACACAGTTATATGAAATCACACTCCCAGCAGCAGTGTTTAAGTGTTCTGATTGCTCCACATCCTCACATCCTTGGTATTACCTGTCTTTTTAATTTTAGGAGTTATGGTGGATATTATAAGATTATGTAGCATTTTGGAAATAGAACCATCCCCTCAGCCCCCAAACCTCTACTTTAATACGTTCATTTTCAGGAATGTGCTGTGTACAAAAGCAGGGGATTGTATCAGATGCAAAGCTCCTGATACGGTGCTTGGTATATGGAGGGAAGATGACAAATGATAGCTGCTATCATCATCATCATCATCATCATCATCATCATCATCATCATCATCATTACTCAATGCCTTCTCTGTTCCTAAGGGGAGAGAATAGGGCACGGTAGGTACAAAGGTGAATAAGACATAGTCTCTACCCAGGAGGAGCTCAAGAGCTAGTTGAAGAGACTAACACTGGAAATAGATTATTTTTAGACGTATGATAGGAGCTTGAGAAAGAGGTAGTGCTTGAGCTGGGACTTGAAGAATACATCAGAGTTCAACAGAAAAAAAAGGAAATGGGCTGGAGGAAATGGCAGGGGCCCAAAACCCTTGTTGGGGAGTGGCAGCGTGGACTGCGTGCCGGAAGAGAAAAGCCATCTGAGGCTGGAGTCCGTTGCGTGCTGGTGTTGGTTGTTCAGGTGTTACCGCCCTTGAAGGGATGTGCTGGGCCGAGCTGGTGACCATTCAGGGTCAGTGTGACATTACGGTACTCTACTGCTGTGTTCTCTGCCCCCCACCTTTTTTACCTTTTCTTCCTCCTCTAGGAAAGTAATCAGCCTCCTCTTCTCTCTCCTGGGATCAAAACCTGTCCCAAGTACAATGGGCTTGAAAACTACCATTGACACTATGACAGCTGCAAAATGTCACTGGTTACAAGAATCCTACAGTTTCTTTGCTGTGTGGTCCTTTAACTTTTTATGTTGAAGACTGGCTTAGAGTTTTTATTCTTGCTTGGGTCCAGGTTGCTTGTGGTGGCAATTAAGTTTAATAAAATGCTCTTCTGCCCAATGCAATAATATATAGACCGTGAATAAATGTTCTTGAGGAATTTTGATGTTGATGATGATGATGGTGATAAAGGTGATGATCAAGAACCTGTACAGTGTTTCATTGGTTGAGCATCAGCTGTGTTTCAGGCATTGACTGTATAGCAGTAAGGAAAATGGACATGATCCCTGTCCCCATGGAACTTATAATCTTATGGGGGATCAGACAAGTGAACAGTTGGTTCTGCCAGTGTGATGAGGGCTGTGATGGATAGAGGTACAGAGTCCTGTGGGAGCACATCACAGAAGCACTTCACCCAGACTAGGGATCAGGGAGGGCTTCCTGGGAAAGGCAACAGAAACCTGATAGCCTCATGAAGGAATGAGGAGGAAGTGTTCCAGGTAGAGTAAACGATGCATAGGAGGAGCACGACGCAAGGGAGAATGGCTGGTTGGAGAAACTGGAAGAAGAAACTAGAAAAAGAAAAGCATTTTCTCATTTAATGTTTTCACTTGCATCTGTGTCATAATGTCTTTTGTTTACCTGTTTTCTAGGAATGTTTACCCTTGCGGAAGTTGCTTCACTTAATGACATTCAACCAACTTACCGAATCCTGAAACCATGGTGGGACGTGTTTATGGATTACCTGGCTGTCGTTATGTTGATGGTAGCCATCTTTGCAGGAACCATGCAACTTACCAAAGATCAGGTGGTCTGCTTGCCAGTATTGCCATCTTCTGTAAATTCAAAGGCACACACACCACCAGGAAGCGCCGACGTTACCACCAACATCCCGAAGATGGAGTCAGCCACAGACCAAGACCAAGATGGGCGGATGACAAATGAGATTTCCTTTGGCGCATCTGCTGTGACACCTGACATACCTCTCAGAGCCACATATCCTCACACAGATTCCACGGTTCCAAATCAGGAGGCGAAGAAAGAGAAGAAAGACCCAGCAGGCCGAAAAACAAACTTGGATTTTCAGCAATATGTATTTATTAATCAGATGTGTTACCATCTGGCCCTTCCGTGGTATTCTAAGTACTTTCCGTACCTTGCTCTTATACATACTATTATTCTCATGGTCAGTAGCAACTTTTGGTTCAAATATCCCAAAACATGCTCAAAAGTAGAACATTTCGTTTCAATATTAGGAAAGTGCTTTGAATCTCCTTGGACTACTAAAGCGTTGTCTGAGACAGCATGCGAAGACTCGGAGGAAAACAAGCAGAGAATAACAGGTGCCCAGACTCTACCAAAGCACGTATCTACCAGCAGTGATGAAGGGAGCCCCAGCGCCAGCACCCCAATGATCAGCAAAACTGGCTTCAAATTTTCAGCTGAAAAACCCGTGATTGAAGTCCCCAGCATGACCATCCTGGACAAAAAGGACGGGGAACAGGCCAAAGCCCTGTTTGAGAAAGTGAGGAAGTTCCGTGCTCACGTGGAAGACAGTGACTTGATCTATAAACTCTATGTGGTCCAAACAGTTATCAAAACAGCCAAGTTCATTTTTATTCTCTGCTACACTGCAAACTTTGTCAATGCGATCAGCTTTGAACACGTCTGCAAGCCCAAAGTCGAGCACCTGACTGGTTATGAGGTGTTTGAGTGCACCCACAACATGGCATACATGCTGAAAAAGCTGCTCATCAGTTACATATCCATCATTTGCGTTTATGGTTTTATCTGCCTCTACACTCTCTTCTGGTTATTCAGGATACCTTTGAAGGAATATTCTTTTGAAAAAGTCAGAGAAGAGAGCAGTTTCAGTGACATTCCAGATGTCAAAAATGATTTTGCGTTCCTTCTACACATGGTAGACCAGTATGACCAGCTGTATTCCAAGCGTTTCGGGGTGTTCTTGTCAGAAGTCAGTGAAAATAAACTGAGGGAAATCAGTTTGAACCACGAGTGGACATTTGAAAAACTGAGGCAGCACGTGTCACGCAACGCCCAGGACAAGCAGGAGCTCCATCTGTTTATGCTCTCAGGTGTGCCCGATGCTGTCTTCGACCTCACAGACCTGGATGTGCTAAAACTCGAGCTGATTCCAGAAGCTAAAATTCCTGCTAAGATTTCTCAGATGACTAATCTCGAAGAGCTTCACCTCTGCCACTGCCCTGCAAAAGTGGAACAGACTGCTTTTAGCTTTCTCCGTGATCACTTGAGATGCCTTCACGTGAAGTTCACTGACGTGGCAGAAATTCCCGCCTGGGTGTATCTGCTCAAAAACCTTCGCGAGCTGTACTTGATAGGCAACTTGAACTCTGAAAACAATAAGATGATAGGACTTGAATCTCTCCGAGAGTTGCGGCACCTTAAGATTCTCCACGTGAAGAGCAATCTGACCAAAGTCCCCTCCAACATTACAGATGTGGCTCCACATCTCACCAGGTTAGTCGTTCATAATGACGGCACTAAACTCTTGGTACTGAACAGCCTTAAGAAGATGATGAATGTCGCCGAGCTCGAACTCCAGAACTGTGAGCTAGAGAGAATTCCACATGCTATTTTCAGCCTCTCTAATTTGCAGGAACTAGATTTAAAGTCAAATAACATACGCACAATTGAAGAAATCATCAGTTTCCAGCATTTAAAACGACTGACTTGTTTAAAATTGTGGCATAATAAAATCGTTACCATTCCACCCTCCATCACCCACGTCAAAAACTTGGAGTCACTTTATTTCTCTAACAACAAGCTCGAATCCCTACCTGTGGCAGTGTTTAGTTTACAGAAACTCAGATGCTTAGATGTAAGCTACAACAACATTTCCATGATCCCAATAGAAATAGGATTACTTCAGAACCTGCAGCATTTGCATATCACGGGGAACAAAGTGGACGTTCTACCAAAACAGTTGTTTAAATGCATTAAGTTGAGGACTTTGAATCTGGGGCAGAACTGCATCACTTCCCTCCCAGAGAAGATCGGTCAGCTCTCCCAGCTCACCCAGCTGGAGCTGAAAGGGAACTGTTTGGACCGCCTGCCAGCCCAGCTGGGCCAGTGTCGCCTGCTCAAGAAAAGCGGGCTTGTTGTGGAAGATCACCTTTTTGACACCCTGCCACTCGAAGTCAAAGAAGCATTGAATCAAGACATAAATATTCCCTTTGCAAATGGCATTTAAACTGAGATCAGATGTGCACATCCGTGTGCAGGAACAACTTCCTAGATTGCAAGTGCTCATGTACCAGTTATTGCAAGATAATGCATTTTAGGAGTAGATACACCTTTAAAAATACAACAGAGAGGATGCATAGAAGGCTGATAGAAGACATAACTGAATGTTCAACATTTGTAGTGTGTTAAGTCATTCACTTCCAAATCTTTTTCTTTTTTCTTTTGGGGAAAGGGAAGGAAAAATTATAATCACTAATCTTGGTTTCTTTTTAAATTGTTTGTAACTTGGATGCTGCCGCTACTGAATGTTTACAAATTGCTTGCCTGCTAAAGTAAATGATTAAATTGACATTTTCTTACTATACCACCTTTTTTTGAGGTGTCTTGATTTACTTTGCTTAATTGGTGCAATAGTGCTTTAACTCAGACCTCTGAAGGCACATCAGGTCCAATCTTGTAAATTTAGATTTGCTGAAATACTGATTTCTTTTTTGTTTTAATTTCAAGCACCTCAAATAAGCACTTCTTATAATATTTAACTGGTGCTACCGCTTCTGAGAATCCCATTTTATAGATTTTACACTCTTAAAGGCCTGGAATGCAGTAAAAGTGTGTAGGTCATTGAGGGAGTTTTGTTTGTTTATTTGTTTGTTTTCTAAGAATAAATACCAAGAAAAAATAAAAGAATGCTCTCCTTACTCATAGCTGTTTTTCCGTAGTCTGGAGTTCTGGTTACATGATACATTTTTCTATCACTACTATAGAGCTGCCAATAAACAGAAAATGTTATTTTAAAATAAATTTAATTACAGGCAAAATAAAAATTTTAATGGCTTGATGACTAACATCCTTCCAGTATATCACCATTTGGAAGATAACACAAATTCAAAGCAAGTATTATTAAATTACTTGCCCTTTCCACTGTTGTGGGGGAAAAAATAGGATTTGTAGTTCATTGAGTTGGAAAACTGACTATATCTCTATTCATTTTAGTGACAAGCTGTACTTCCTGTGTTTGTCTGCAGCTAGGAGGGGTCATGTCCGGGGAAATGCTGGCAGAATATACTTTTTGGATGATAGTTTTTCCTTCTTTATCTAACTTACAAAGTGGCTAAACCCATCTCAGAAAATCAAAATATTCCCTGCCACCTGTGTGGGTGTTGGTTGACAGGTATTACGTAGGCCATTCTACAGGAGTGTTGTTTCAAGAGAAGAGAACTGTCTGGCACTCTGGGTAACAAAGTAGTGTCCTCTCCATATAAGACTGGACTCTATTTAGTGAAACAGTGGGTAGTCTCTTGTCACACCTTAGCGTGGCTTGAAGGATTTTGCAGAGAATGTGAAAAGATGGACTCAACATTCTTGCTTTTCCTCCCCAAAATTGATCTCGGGCTACTGGGCTGTTGGAAGCGGTGGTGACCTTTGCTTGCCATAGAGCTTCTAAATACCTCGGGAAATAGTATCGCTAATAGGAAAGGCTGCAGCCACTGTGGCTGAGTTAGCAGCTGACCCCAGCCCCAGCATCCTGGCCCTCCCTCTCCTCCTAAAAGACTTGAGGTTGAAGACTAGCTTATAAAAGCCCAAGTTTAGAAAATCGGAGGACAGTGGCGGATTTTTGGTATAAGCACGTTCTCTCCCAGGTACACATCTTCCATTTCTCTCAGCATTCACTGATATATTCGCTGGTATTGATTATGTACCTACTTTGTGCCTTGCAAGTTCAAGGAACTGGGGATTAACTGTTGGGATAAGTCACAGCCCCTGGCTACATGGAGGTTTGTAACAAAGTGTGGGAGATCATATCAATTAGGCAAATAATACAAATGATTGATTGCAGTTGTGATACAGAAGGTGTACAGAATCTGTGCGTGAATAACGGCTGGGAGGGGGCACATTTGGTTAAAGAGGAGCTTCAGGGAAGCTTTGCACTTAGAAACTCTGCCTGTAAACACTCCTGGACATTTCCTTACCACCAGCCACATAGGGCACTGTTCTCCCTGCGTCGTAATGCCACCAGCAGAAATTGGTACAGTGTCTTTAGAAGGATGCCACACTGTCTTGCTTGTAAGATAAACAGGCCAGATCTTACGATCCTTGCTTTATGGACTGGGAAACTTGCCTTCCTCTCTTAAGACAAGTGTCTGTTGTTTCTGAAGGGCACAAGTGGCAGCCTACCCACAACTCACCTTGCTTGTCAGAAGAGAGGCCTGTAGGAGCCAGTCTGACCTTCCCACAGCCTAACCACTGGCAGCTGCCGTTAGGCACCTGTTTCCTCATCAGTACTTGGGGTTCAGTCACTTAGAGCTAGCTGATTGGTATTAACATGCCTTCAGACAATATCAAGGGGTATCTTTGCTCTTACCCAAACTTCTATTGATTTTATTAGCCCTTAATGACTTCCTTGAACTCTGAAGAGTTCACGGTCCGTTGACTTAAATGCCGCATTCCTTGCCACTGTTTGCAAATAGCCATATTTTAAAAGAGGCTTCCTAAGGAATGCTGATTCATCTAGCAGACTTTAAATATACTGGGTCTTGGAGTCTCAATAAAACAGCAGATGAGATTATGGGCCCAAATATACTGTCAACCCATATGTCTTCACAAATTTATGTTGGCACCGCACGCTCCAGACATGGAGGAAACACAAGTTAAAATGTACAAGTTTGGCTTACTAGTATTTTCATATCTTTTTCTAAAGTCCCTGGAGCACCATTTGAAGAAAATTATTTTAAAGTATCTTTAAATGTTTCATGTCTATGTGAATTCCACAGAGTCTTAGAGAATCTGGCTTGTTTTCAGCTGTTTGACTTTTTTTCCACCAACATTCAGTTGGCTCTGCAGAGAGGATTGGCTTTTTCAGGGGTTCAGAAAGATGAGCTGAGATTGTTACTGGGACCCCATTTTAGTAGTGGAGATTTAGCAATTTAGTAGTGGGTAGAAAGAGATCATTCTCTGTAAGTCCTGGACAACAGTCCTCCTGATCGTTTGACATTTTTCATGTGCAAAGGAAAAGGTGTTATATTTTATTAATATTATTGCTAGTACTGTCTCTGACTGCCTCCCCTGGACTCGACTTCAGCCAGCAACTATACTCAAAGTTGCTGATGGAGCAAACTCCAAAATGCCCTTGAGACCAACGCCCATTGGTTGTTTCCATTCACCTGCTGAAGTGAAGCCAGAGGGCTATCCTCTCGCTAAGACCTCTGGCAGCACTTGAGTCAGTAATTCATTCCAATAAAATGGTCCCTTTATCATCCCTAAACAAAGGCAGTACTAACAAAAAGCCCCTTTCATGAAAAGAAGGGGAAAAAAAAGCCTGGAAAACAGATTTCAAATGTCCTTTAACTTGTGACTGTGACACAAAGCAGTGGCCCCGTCTGGCCCTGGCCAGCTGTGGCTCTTCTGGGACAAGTGCACCAGGTATTCAGAGTGGTGTCTGCTGCAGGGGAGGGGGCAGAAGACCAGCAGGCCACAAGCCCTCGCCCCTCAAGTCTTGCCTAGCCTTGGGAGATGGTCATGCCCATGCCACCAACATCAGGGGAATAAGCCCCTTAACTCACAAGTCTTACAACTCCAAAGAATTAGCTGTGCTGTCTTCATCCTTCTGCCTCTGGAAATACAATGTATAAATTGCCCCAAGTAAGCCACAACTTGCTCGTGGAAATGAGTAAGATGTTTTTACTTGGATCTCTGACTCATGACCCAGCACCCTCCCACTGCTGCAGGACCCCTTTGCTAGAAACTGCCCCTGTCCTGCTTGCTGTCTCTATAATCAGCTCGCTCTTTGCTCCCAAGATTTCAGGCTCTGGAGTGAGTGTCTGGATTTGAATCCTGCCTCGGCCTCAGCTGTACGACCATAGCAAGCGACTTAACCTCTCTAAGCCTCAGTTTCTTTATCTGTAAACGGGAGTAATAATAATGCCTACCAATGGCATTTTTTGTGAAGATTGAATGATTTAAGGGACTGTGCCTGGCAGAGAGTAAGTACTCAGTAACATTCTGCTGTCATTAGTTTTATCCCCAACTGTGACGGAGACTGTTAGCCTTCCCTAATATGCATTCTCTCCTTCTGTAGTCATGGAATTTTCAGTGGACACCTGAATGTGTTCAGTGGAACATAGAATAAAATTTGTATAAAATAAAACATTTCCCAACCTTACTTGAAGCTAGATGTGGCCAAGTGACTAAATTCTAGCCAAAAAAGTGGAACAAGGAACATGCAGTTTCTCGATCAGGCCCTTAAGGAAATGGGCATGCCCTTCCCTTCCCCAAGCCTGCTGGTCAAACTGCAGATATAGAAACGAGTGCAATGAAGACTGTACAGACCAGGACAACAAACCCGGCGTGGCCTAGCAAAAGGGCAGAAGAAGCCTGGGCCCTGCAACTTCAAGGAGCAGGGCTACATAAAGAAGGAAAAAAATCTGTCTTGTCTAAGCCTCTGTGGATAGAGGGCTCTGACACATGCAGCAAGACCTAAAGACCTATTGAATCAAAATCTGTATGTTAACAAGACGATATCCAGGTGATTTACAGGCATGTAAAAATTTGAGGAGCGTTATCCGAAATACACCTATCAAGAACGAGTCAGCTGGCCATCATCAGGGGCTGGGAAGAGGATAGCGCCGGTGACCAATGTTTCTACCACCGTTGGATTCTGCCTCTCCCATCAGCCTCTTGCTGGACCCTAGTTGGGGAGGAGTTGAGGTTTTGCTGGTGCTTCTGGTTTATACCAACTTCCATGTCCCCCAGTCGCTCTTGCTGGCAACCATACCATTTGTTCACCATAGCAACCACAGGAAAGAAGGGTGATAGTCTACTGCTTATGATTATAATTAATTATATATCATTCTCCGAGGGGTTTGAGGTTTTGAAGGTCCTACAGCTACTCTAATGACATAGGCACTCGTGCTCAGCCCGTGGACACCCTTCACAAGCTCAGGTAGCTAATCAAACCCGTTCCACTTTTTAACCTTCAGGCTGGGTCTGGGTTAGCTGCTTGAAGCTCACTCAACCATGGGCTAACCTGCTCAGAGCCTTTTCCGAATGTCCCTGGGAAACTGCCAAATAGCCTACCGTGAAAATTGGCTAGAGTAGTTTCAGGGGAAGACTTGCCCAAAGGAATCACCCAGGTGTTAAGCCAAACTGTGTAGATACTGTAAAGAAATATATTTTTCACTTTGCCACTGGAAAACTATAAATAGTAGCCACATAATTCAGTACTTTGAAATACTGCCTGAATAGAAATCTCTTTAAGACATATCTCGAAGGGTTTAACTCAGATCTTTCCTGCGACTTGGGCCTGCTGACTCTTTATCTGGCTTTGGCTGTGGTGGAAACAACTGGTCACCAGCCAGATGATAGCCCTCTGTCTTCTTGAAGATGGTGATTAAATCACTCATCTCCTCTTCCTCAGGATATTGTGAAGATTATGTCACCACTGTGCCTAGAGCTCCCTAGAGATGAATGGTGCCTAAATACAGTTTGCTATTAATTTATCATCACGGTTGGCAGGAAAAGTTGAAGACAGCATTTTCATCTCTGCCTAAGAGGTAGCGGAGGCATAATCAGGCCTACACCTTCCTCATATCAATTCTAAGTAACTGCTGTTCTTTAGGAGATTATGTGTTTCAAGTTTCCATTTCTGAAGGTGGAAGAAGACATTAGGAAGTGGATTGGATTCAATGCTAGATGAACACGACTTACTCTGACTTAACTTGTCACAGCAGACCTGGGAGGTGTGAATTATCCCCATTTTAGAGATAAAGAAGCTGTGAAGTTAGGCAGTCTTGCCAAGGTCACCTAGCTAGCAGGTGACAGGAACACTGTTAAGTCAGACAGTGTGCATATCTGATCTCATTTAATCCTCACAAGCCTGCTGAGAGAAAGGCATTATCCCCATTTAAGAGATCAAGAAACTGAGTCAGGCTAACTTGTCTCTGGTTCCACCTCATAAGTAGCAGAAACTAGTCGCAAAGCTCAGGCAGGCCTAAAACCAGAGCTCTCTTCTTCCACCAAACTACACAGCAGATGTCTGGAGATCTGTCAGCAATTCCAAAAGAGGTTTGGAAATCTGTGTTGACATTCGGTTACGTAAATCTCCCCCAAGCTAGCATTCTTCTCCACTCTTTAGTATTAGGGAAAAGTTTTTGATGTGTCTCAGCGTCTGCCCTTAGCGTTACGACTTGTTTCCTCTGTTCGGCTGCCTGACAGTCGCGAAAGGGCAGTCCACCCAAGGTAATGGAATTATTTTCCATCACTATATGTTCAAGGCATGACCGTCTTGACTCATGGTCATTTACTCAGAAATGAGAAAGCTCTGTCTCAGCTATGTGATGCATAGTAAATGTGGTAGAGAGTGACATTCAGCAGGTTCAGAGAGGTGGGTGCACAAAAACACGGTAACAGTTGCCGGATCCTCTGGGCAGATGTGACTTTCCAGCCTGGCATTTCAGACACAGATTCTCAAGGTGTTACCTACCCAGGCGGCACCTGGGGCCTGCATCATCCTGACCTTTATTTTTACTGGATCTCTTCTTCTGTTGATGGTCACTGTACTCCACCATCTGGGCTAGGAAAAGAATCAGATTTTTGTGGTCCGTGGAGAGAAAGAACCCAGTTTTACGTGGAAGAAACTGATTAGAAGAAAGAAAAAGTGAAGATAGTTAAGGAAACTAGTAACACCCCCCTGTCCCACTGCTGGTACCCCTGAATCCACACACACACGCCACCAAATTTGTATTTTGATTTTTTTTTTTTTTTTTTGGCCTTCCTTCTTTCCTTATCCATTTAAATTTGTTCTAGTATCTTACCTAAAGTGAGCTCAGTTTGGCAGAGGAAATTTTCACCAAAACATGACCTGCCATTTGAAAAACACTTATGTGTGTTTTATATCTTTGACCCCGTGTAAAAAGTGAGTAGAGCTTTTACGAGCTAACACAACTCAGACAACCAACACAAGCAGAAGAATCTCGTCATGCACCGGGACTAAATTTCGAGTCAGTAGTGACCAAGAAAGTCTGCGGCTGGAGCAGTAAGTCTGTGGGCCTGGGAAAAGGTGGAGATGTTTTAAAATATTGTAAAAAGTTATTCTATTATTTACAGAATAAAATTAGCCCAATGACACATTCTAAGTATAGCCTCAGTTCTTCCACCAGCCAGAGCTAAAGACATAGTAAATAACACGCGTGCTCAACTGCAGTGAATCAGAGCCGTTGCAGTTGCTTTGGGGAAGCTTACGGAGTAAGTTAACCATACTCATACTGCGTTCTTAGTTGCTAAAATTTGCTAATTGTGTGAATTTAAATTAATTTTCTTGGCCTCAGGCTTAATTTCCTGTGTATAAACAGAGCCTCGTGCCAACAGTTCAAGTACCTTCTCTTTGTCACCAGAACGGAGAAGCTGCAGCCTGGTGGCCAGGGTTCAATCTACTGGAACTGTCTCACAGGCAACTTACTTAACATGGGTGTGCTTTTGCTTCCTTATCTGTGAGATGGGATTAATGATAGTATTTACCGCATAGCATAGTTTTTTGTGTGGAATCAATGAGTTAACACACGTGAAGCACTTAGGACAACATCTAGCATGTTGAGTACTTAATATGGTTTAGTGGTTTTCATTAATAATATTTCTAAAATATTTGGAATATCTGTCCACAAGCAAAAAAAATCTGGAAAATAAAACTTTTCTAATGTAATATTATACTAGAGCTCAGGAAATGGATACTGCCCAAGTAGGAACTAATCATGCCTTTCCCTCCTTTCAAAAGCCAACAAATACAAGTCACTGGGGACTTACCGTCTCACAAGCAGCTTTTCATACATTTATTAATCTGTTTGTTTTGCTTAGCAAATCAGAGGAACAAGACTTTGTATTATTAAGAACCCTCTTTTGTTGGTTATGAATGTTCCTAAGTAGTTCTCTAAACTGGGGTCATACCCAATGACCCATCTGGCCAAACACCTGAAGACAGATTTCGAAAAAACAGCCGCAAGGAACTCTGTCTTGGGCTAATTTATTGGGTCCTCATAAGGCATGTTGACTATTTCAGTTGTACAGGGAATATGGAATTGGTTGCTGGTACAGGGAAGGAAGAAAAGTTATTTTCCCTCTACCTATCTTAGGTTCATTGGCCGGGGCCCTGTAGATCAGACTGAGAAAAGATATTAACAAGAGAAAAATCAAACAGAAGTTTATTAATAAGTGCATCATGGATACACCCAGAGATGAGTAACTCAAAGGACTGGTTAGAAGCTGGGCTTATATAGCATTTTAACAAAAGAACAGTAAATTTTTAGAGAGGTGACAAGACAAAGGAAAAAGGCTTTGAGCTTCTAAGGGTGGCAAATTGTGGGAAGGCAAATATATGGGGAAACTAATGGTAAATAAGGGCTAGTTTTAGCCAAGTTTGTTGTGTAGATCTTCTGGTGCCATCTCTGAGCTGGTAAGGGCCTAGAGTTGTCTCCAGTGATTAACTTCTGTCTTTGCTGGTAGAGAGGAGAGACAGGAAACCTTTGCAGGTGTATGTCTTGCTTTTAGGCAAATAGGGATGGGCAGAGAGCTTTTCTTGTATGTGCTTCTTCTCAACTTCCTTTAACTCAAAATAATCCTTAGGCCAAAGTGGCGTATTTGGGGACGGCATATTCTGCTACCCTTCACTGAGCTGATCAGTATTTTGTATTTCTTTTTGGTTAACTTAAAACTTGTACCTAAGACTGGGGCTGAAAGTATTCAGCCTTTTCTAATATATTCAAGAGGGTGAAAGTCATCTCTCTGATCACAAACAGTTGGTCATTGCTTCCCTTAAAGAATTCATTTCAATATATATGTGTATACCCGATTTTTAGTACCTGATGGCTAAGGGGGTGATCACTCGAAAAACACAAAGAATCTTTCCTTCTGTTCATCAGGGTTAGCTCCTCAGGAACTCAGAAAAAAAGAGGGTTATACACAATGTTTAGGAAATGCATCTGCTGGTTATAGCAAAGCACACTTACACTTTAAACAGAACACTCATTTAAAAAGGACTTGGCATCCAGGCTTGCACTGAGCATCTTTGGTTATTCATCTATTGCTTTGCCAACCAAAGAAGAAAAAAGGTTAATAGAGCTTTTGCAAGATAACAGAACTCATACAACCTTTCCACTGCACTTTTATTTTTATTTTTTAGATTTTCTTTATTTTTTAACATCTTCATTGGAGTATAATTGCTTTACATTGTTGTGTTAGTTTCTGCTGTATAACAAAGTGAATCAGCTATATGTATACATATATCCCCATATCCCCTTCTTCTTGCGTCTCCCTCCCACCCTCCCTATCCCACCCCTCTAGGTGCTCACAAAGCACCGAGCTGATCTCCCTGTGCTAGGTGGCTGCTTCCCACTAGCTATCTGTTTTATATTCGGTAGTTTCACTGCACTTTTAACGCTGCCAGTCCCAATCCACACTTAGATATAAACGATTTGATTTAAAGGGTTATCTGAGAACCCATGAGATCTCAACCTCACGTGAAGCTGCAACTCAATTTATTACATTTCTAAAACTAGAAACAGTCATGAGGTATATAGGACTTAAATACTGTTTTAGTATATCAAAGATCGACCCTCCACTACACCCACTCTTTGTTTTAAAGATCCCCTTTAGAATTCAGTTGTACCAACAAAGAAGGGAGGGGGAGAATAGGAAGAGAGGGGTACAGAATATTAGGGTGACTGCTCAGGCCTGTTCATTCATTTCTTCAAGAAATAATCTAGCTTCTACCCCATATAAGCTGGGCAATATGCTAAGTGCTGGGATAATCAGATGTCCTTGATTCCTCTCAAGAAAAATTCACTCCAGGCTTTGTTTTCTCTTCTTGCCCCATCCTCTGTCCTTGCCTCCATCTCTTGCCAGGCACCATGCCACAGGGGTACAATTAACAGTGGGAGGACAGTTACAGAACATGACAGGTCCTCAGAGAATCCAAGGGCAGTGGCAGAGCAAGACGTGCACTTTTAATCAGCTGCAGTCTCTGCCCCCTACCCGTTTATTCCTCTCTCTCCCTCCCCTCTTTCCTCTGTACCCGTATGTTGGCATTAAAGGACACCGCTTGTACTTGTTGCTTATTCTTATGTTAGTCTTCTAGTCTTGCACTTAGTCTTCTAAGTGTTCTGATGTCTTTTTTTCTGATGACAAAAGTGAAACCTGTTCATCATTACATAAAAGTCAAATATTACAGAAATGCATGTCCTTTGGAAACATATCACTCCACCCCTGAAAACTGCACAGACTTTCCATTTAACCTACAGTAAAAGGCAAAACTTCTAAACGGTCCACTGATTTGCATGCCTTCCCTCTCTGATCTTGTGTTCTCCAATTCTGCCCCTATTTCCTGTGTTCCAGCATCAACACTCCAGCGGACCTGCACGTCAGGGTCTTTGCACCAGCTGTTCCTTCTGTAGCCTTGCTCTCCCCCAGATAGCTGCATGGCTTCTGTCTTAGCTCAGACTGCCGTAACAAAATACCACAGACTGGGTCGCTTTAAACAACAGACATTTATTTTCTCACGGTTCTGGAGGATAGATGTGCACATCAAGGTTCTAGCCAGTTCGGTTTCTGGTGAGAACTCTCTTCCTGGCTTGCAGACAACCATCTTCTTGCTATGTCCTCACATGGCCTTTCCTCAGTGCAACCTCACGACCTCGTTTAACCTCAGTTACTTCCTTAGAGGCCCCATCTTCTAATACAGACACATGGGGGCTAGGGCTTCAACATATGAATTTGGGGAGGACACAAACATTCAGGCCCTAACAGCTTCCTCCTACTTCTCATTTACGTATCACCTTCTCAGAGAGGTGTTCTCTGGCCTCCTCTTAAAAACACTGATTTATTATTTCTCTCGATTCTGTGGGCCAGCTGGGTTCACTAGGGTCATCCTGAGCTGTAGTCATCTGGCAGCTCGACTGGGACCAGAGCATGTACATTGCCTCACTCCCACGGCCGGGCCTCCGTGCTGCTGAGGCAGGGTCTCTCTCTTCGTGGGGTATCTTAGTCGTTTACAGTCTAGTCCAGGCTTCCTCACACAATAGCATGAACGTATCAAAAAGCCAAGAGTGGAAGCTTCAAGGCTCCTCAGGGCTTGGGGTCCCTATGTGAAAGTTGGGAACAGCAGAGTCCATTGCAAGGGGATGTGGACCCGGGACAGCATGATTTGCTAGGGGTCATAATTGTAACAATCCGCCACATGATCCTATTTAAAATTGCAGCTCCACTCTTTCTTTTTTGGATAGTTATTATCCTTGGATAAGAAACTACAAATTCTACGCGAAAACTGTTTGCTCACTGATGTATCTCCGTCACGTAGAATGGAACCCAGAATGGTGGGTGCTTAATAAGTATTTGTTAAGTAACTGAAAACATTACTTTGAAGCTGTTTTCTGGAACCCTTCACCTTTAATACTTTTATAACTCTGGTCATGTTTTTACCGTTAAGAAGCCTTTTCCTATAAAATCATCCCATTTTACTGTTCACAACAACCTCATGAAGCAGGCAGGATAAGTATCATTTCTCCCACTTTAAAGATGAGGGAACTGAGGCCTAGACCAGAGGAGAGCCTTGCCCAGGGTCACACAGTTGAAAAGAAGAGAGCTTCTGACATCATGTCCCAGGCTCTCCACCAGCCATCATGGCACCTTCCATGTGAGATGTACCTATCGCCTCTTGTATTTCCCTCCCCAGGGCTTCATGCTTGGAGAGCTCCATAGAGTAGATAATTTTGGTTACTCAGCTGGCTACAGGCCATGGGGCCAAGAGGAGCTGCACTATCTCTCTGAAACTTCTCCCACAGAAACCAAAACTTAAAGGTCTCAATGATCCAAAGCCATCAAGACACTAAAAGGGAAGGGTGTCAGAACCTATCTTTATGGACCTTGCCCTGGACTGCATGCACTGTTTGTGTGAAGTTAAACTTTAAAGCCTCATGTCCAACCCGTGGTTGCCAGGATGTTCTGGTCTGCATAAGCTTTGGTTTGAGCCTGTAGGTAGCAGAACACAATGTCCTCTCAAGCACTGAGTGGCTATTCCACTCAGAGAAGGTTTGGTTAATAAGCAAATCTTAACATCACAGGGAAATGATACCAGATGGAGCAAGTACACAACTCTGTACATTCAAAATGTGTTGTGATGCTTCTGGGGTTGGTAAGGAAGACTTGTCCCCTTTCAGAAAAGCCCCTGGAGAGGCCTCTTGCTGACTGGAGCTAGAAGCAAGTTAGAGGTGAAAGAAGTCATTTTTAAAATAGGAAGGTTTATGCTTTCTGCCTCATTCTTTCTTTCAACTTGTCATGGTGTTTTTAATTTGCTATTTAGTATCATTCTAAGTGAAGAAAAATGAAAGTTTTAGATTATTAGTATAAATTTTACCACTCATCTTTATATTGTGCAATGTCCATTTTAAATGCAAATATGAGAGCTTTAAATGTGTATGGAGAACAGTGAAATTATACAATTTGTATTTCATAGCTCAAACATGTATACAGACTTTGTTCTTACTAAAACAGTGGAAACACTGGACAAAACTAACTCAACTGTTTTTACTTCATGTGTTGATACACACACATTCTCCCAACACTCTACCTTTGGTTTACTGACGAGTAAGCAAACACGTGAAAGGAAAAGAAACTGTGGGTTGCCACCTTGACTTTTCCTTCTATGTCATCATTTTCAGTGTTAGTGGTTGGCTAATTCAGGGAAGTAACATGAATAAGAAAGGGTCTATTAGGGTTCTTCAGTCAGTGTTTAAGTAACATTTACATTTAGAGAAGTGGTCCCCAACCTTTTTGGCACCAGGGACTGGTTTCATGGAAGACCATTTTTCCACGGACCAGGGGTGGGGGGATGGGGGGGTGGGGGGGGGATGGGGGGGGGGGGTGGATGTTTTCAGCATGATTCAGGCACATTACATTTAATGTGCACTTTATTTCTATTATTATTACATTGTAATATATAATGAAGTAATTATACAACTCACCATAATGCTGACAGGAGACGGAGCTCAGGCGGTAATGCAAGCGATGGAGAGCGGCTGTAAATACAGATGAACCTTCACTTGCTTGCCGCTCACCTCCTGCTGTGTGGTCCAGTTCCGAACAGGCCACAGACCAGTTCACAGACCCGGGGTTGGGGACCCCTGATTTAGAACACCGTTACTTTCTTTCTGCATTCAAATCAAGTTCTGGTTCACAAAGCAGGGCCTCTCAAGGCTGTGAGTGCCCTGCTCCTCCCTCCCCTCCAGTAGATAGAACTCACTTACCTTGTTCTTGCCTTGAATCTTACTGAGCTCCCAAGGCATCACAGAATCTCTGAGACTTCTGTGTTCATGGGGCATCTAGAATATTATATGCAAATGGAACAGCAAGAGAGAGTGTAGACACTTATATTATACCTATCTCCTCTGCTCACACACACGTTCCCTTGTCCCATCAGTGTGACTTGTAAAATCCAAGTTCAAAGAGAAAATGATTAAAAATTTCAGAATAGCAACAGCAAAGCATTAAGTCAAGTGTGGTGTGACTATACAAGTCTTGTGATAAAGCAGGCCTTGCTCCTTGCTCCATACCCCAGGGGGAAGGGGAGTTTGCTTCAAGAGCTGTAATTCACATCCTTCCAACTGGGCTCTCCATTGTTCTATCTTAGGCCAGGAGAGTGTTAGTGTTTGTTTATGGAGTTACCTATCCCAAAAGAGAGCCGGACAGGGAACCATTCTTCTCTTAATTCATTCAATGCGCGGGTATCAATTGCCTACTGTGTACAACACACAAATTCCTGATGTTTATTTGTTCAGTTTGACTCTAAGTGAAAATCAAATAGAATTAGGTGTTAAGGTTCAGGCCTTATAAAATTAGAGGCAACCTATCCCTAGTATGGTTATTGAAAGTTCAGATATCCTTGCAAATACTTGTCCTTTGAATATGTCTTGTCTCTAAGGTATGCCAGGTAGCACTTGACCTGAGCATAATTAATAAATTTCAATGAACAATTTCGTCCTTAACATTTGTCATATATCAGCAATATGTTTCTTTCTGGTTAACTGCCTTTGTATATTAATTTGTTTTGTGTGTGCTTGTTTGTTAACTTTTTGTTATGAAAAACTTTAAGGATATGCCAAAGTAGAAAGAATACTATAATAAACCCTAAAAGCACCTCATCCAACTTAACTAAACGAACTAATGACCAGTGTTTTTTCAGCTATGATACACCTCTACATATCTTCCCTGCTTATATTTTAATTTTTCCCCAACTTTTTATTTGGAAAAATTTCATATCTATAGAAAAGTTGCAAGAATACTATAAGAATACCCATGTATTCTTCATCTAGGTTGCCCAATTTTTAACGTTTATCTCATTTGCTTCCTCCCTCTCTTTCTCTCTCTGTCTCTGTCTCTCTATATATGCATAAATATATGTATATATATGTGTAGCTGTGTAAATATGTGTGTGTATATATATACACATACACACAGTAATGTGCTGATAGAAGTTTAACAACTGGCTCTTGGGCAATGTGAGGAGGAGGAGTCCTAGATTGTAGTATTTGCTGTCTTCTGTGGTGTGTAAATGCTCCCACTGTGGCTGATTTCTAGCTACCAACGGTTTAATAATATATAATAATAATAATAATAATATATGTGTGTTTACAATATAAAAAATATATATGTGTTTTAAGTTGTTTTTGTTTGTGGTTATTTTTGCTCAACCATTTGAGAGTGAATTGCTCACACTTTGACATTTCACCCTAAATACCTTAGCACATTTCTCTTAAGAACGAGGACATTACAGTGATCACATTCAGGAAATTTAAATTAACATAATGTGTCATCTAATATAAAATCTGTACCAGCCAGCCTCCAAGATGGCACCCAATCTTCACCTCATAAAGGTATTCACACCTTGATGCAGTTCCCTCCCACTTCGAATCAGGGCTGGTTCTTGTAACAAATCGAGTACAACAGGATGGAGGTGATGGTTTGTGATTTCTAAGCCTAGGGGCATTACAATTTCCACCTTGGTCTCCTGGATTACTTACTCTGGGGGAAGTCAGCTGCCATGTAGTGGGGATACCCAAGCAGCCACATGAAGAGGAGCCAATTTGCCAGCACTAACTTAACAGCCATTTGAGTGAATCACCTTGCAAGTGAATCCTGAAGCCCAAGTTAAATCCTCAGATGGCTGCAATCCCAGCCAACCTCTCCATACGACCTCATAATAGACCCTGAGCCAGATCTGCCCAACCTAGCCACTCCCAAATTCCTAAGCAAAGAAACTGTGGGAAACTAAATGATTATTGTTCTTTTAAGCCACCACATTTCAGAATGATTTGTTAAACAGCAATAATGAATATACAGTTTGTAATCAAACTTTCCCCAAATGTCCCCAAAATGTTCTTTATTCTTTTGACCCAGGATCCAATCAAGAATCATGCATTGCATTAAGTTGCCATGTGATTATTTTTCTTCATTGGATGTTGTGAGATAATAGAAAAGATATATATTTGTCTCTGCCTCTGGTCCCTGGCTCAGGTCTCCTAAATCCCTTGTCAATTCTTAAGTGATAAGAGCACTAGGAGCATCTTTTTTTTTTTTTTTTTTTTTTTTTTTTTTG
>NW_006796397.1:1278532-1280794 GCF_000442215.2 Lipotes vexillifer
GGTACGTGGGCCTCTCACTGTTGTGGCCTCTCCCGTCGCGGAGCACAGGTTCCGGACGCGCAGGCTCAGCGGCCATGGCTCACGGGCCTAGCCGCTCCGAGGCATGTGGGATCCTCCCCGACCGCGGCACGAACCCACGTCCCCTGCATCGGCAGGCGGACTATCAACCACTGCGCCACCAGGGAAGCCCCTAGGAGCATCTTTTGATCTAATGACTCTGGGTGGGCTCCTGGATGGGGGCTGATCACCCAAAAGACCAAGCAATGGTTAGAAGTTTGGAATGTTCAGCCCCACCCCCTATTCTCCAGCGAACAGACAGGGGGTGGAAATTGGAGTTGTTAATTGATCATGTCTACTTGAGGAAGCCTCCATAAAAATCCCAATAGCATGGGGTTTGGGGAGCTTCCAGGTTGATTAACACATCCACCTACAGGGAGCCACCTACAGGGAGGGTAATGCCTCAGGACCCTCCCAGACCTCGTCCTATGTATCTCTTCATCTGGCTGTTCATCTATATCCTTTATCGTATCTTTTAATAAACTGGTAAACATACTAAGTATTTCCCTGAGTTCTGTGGGCTATTCTAGCAAATAATTGAATCCAAGGGGGAGGAGGTCATGGGAACCTCCAACTTGTAGCCAAGTCAGACAGAAGTTGTGGGTAACCTGGGAACCTACAACTTGCAATTAGTATTTGAAGTAGGGTCTCATGGGACTGAGCCCTTAACCTGTGGAATCTGATATGATCTCTAGGTGATAGTGTCAGAATTGAGTTAAAGTGTAGGATACCCAACTGGTGTCACAGAATTCTTGGGATGGGAAAAGCCAACAAACAAACCTCACACATCTGGTATCAGAAGTGTTGTGAGTATGGCAGTAGTGTGGAGTATAGGAGAAACCAGGACTGAGGTTTTTCAATACACAGATATTGTTAAAATACTTTTCCTTTCTTAACGGCTACTATTTGGTAACGTATTCTAGGCAGAACAGTAAGAAATACAGAGCTTCACAATATTCTGTAATAACCTAAATGGGAAAAGAATTTGAAAAAGAATAGATACTTATATATGTATAACTGAATCACTTTGCTATACACCTGAAACTAACATAACATTGTAAATCAACTATACTCCAATATAAAATAAAAATTTAGGCTTCTCTGGTGGCGCAGTGGTTGAGAGTCTGCCTGCCGATGCAGGGGACATGGGTTCGTGCCCCGGTCCGGGGGGATCCCACATGCCGCGGGGTGCCTGGGCCTGTGAGCCATGGCCGCTGAGCCTGCGCGTCCGGAGCCTGTGCTCTGCAACGGGAGAGGCCACAACAGTGAGAGGCCCGCGTACCGCAAAAAAAAAAAAAAAATTTTAAAGTATTCAAAAAAGAAAGAAAGAAATATAGAGCTTCAATCATCAGACTTTTACAAGCTCTGGAAAGTGAGAAACTAGCATAATTTATACCATGTTGGGGAGCCAGATGTGATCTTCTTTCCCTTACCTCTGCAAGCCTATCCTATGCGTTCCCTTGCAATGCCATTTCATTCATTACCATGTCATCTTTCAAGGCCAGCCTTCTCTCTTTCTTTCCTTCCTTCCTTCCTTAAATTCAGTTAGAGTATCGCAAGTAATTTATGCCAAAACAGCTGATTTGACTCATAATTTTTCTGGCTGGTAGTTAGGTCAGAAAAAGCCAGATAAACAGAAATCCAAACCTTGTTCTATTCACCAACTCTTTGATCACTAAGGTTAAATATGTATTTTAATATTCATTCATCTATCAAATACCTATTTGAAATAAGCTAGGTGGTAGAACAGAAGTGGACCATATAAACATGGTCCTGATATGGAACCAAATTTGGGTCCATTCACCTGTGTGCAGTAAAGCCAATCTACTGACACTGGGTTGTGGTAAAGGAAAGTGCAGCACGGTTTCACTCCCCACCTTCATAGAGCTTACACTCTAGTGGGGAATAAAACAATAAAGAAATTAGTTAAGAAATAAGGTATTTTCATCTAAAGTTAATCGCCACAAGAAAAATCAAATACATGGTGTAATACAGAATGATTTGGGTAGCTAATTTAGACTGAGGGTCATCTAAGCCTTTCTAAGGAGGTGGCAACTGAATTGAGATCTAAGCTAGACCTTCTCAAACTATAACTTGCATATGAATTATCTGGGGATCTTGTTTAAATTCAGATTGTGATTTTGTCAGTGAGATATTGCACCTGAAATTCTGCTTTTTTTTTTTTTTTTTTTTTTTTTTTCTGGT
>NW_006796397.1:1280896-1300712 GCF_000442215.2 Lipotes vexillifer
TCCGCGGCACGTGGGATCTTCCCGGACCGGGGCAGGAACCCGTGTCCCCTGCATCGGCAGGCGGACTCCCAACCACTGCGCCAACAGGGAAGCCCGAATTCTGCATTTTTTATAAGGTCTCAAGTGATACTTATGTTGCTCGTCCATGGAGCACTTGTTGGATAGAAAGAATAATGAAAAGAATCTAGAGAAGAGAGTTCCAGGAAAACAGGTTACATAGGTGCTGAGGTGAGAAAAAATTTGACATTTGGGTTAGACACACCATTTTATACAGGCTGGGAGTAGTGAGCAAGGGATGAGGGTTTACGATAAGAATAAGGAAGCAGGCCAAATCATGTGGGGCACTTATTTCAGTGCGATGGAAGACATTGGAAGATTTCAGGAGGACAAGGAGTAACGTGATCAAATTTAAGATCTTGAAGATCAAACTGACAACTATGAGAACATGTTAGAGAAACAAGAGTGGAAGAGGTTTTAGGAGACCAGAGTCTTACTCTTCGTGCAAGACATCAGTGGCTTGGACCAGTGGAGATAGAGAGGAGACTTTGATTATGATTTAATGGCAGAGCCAACAGGACAAATGGATGGATTGGGTATAGCAGAGATGGGAAAGAGAAATCAGGGATGTCAACTAGATGTATGTTTTGATCAATAAGCAGCAGGTGACACCATTTCCTGAGATATAAAACCAAAAACGACAACAACAACAAAACAAAAACAACCCCTCCCCCCCCCCACCAAACTTGTATTTTTGGTAAATGGAAAAGAGAACATTATCAAGAATGACTCTTACTTCTAAAGCATCTGTTTGTATGTGTGCTGATGCAATTTCATTTAGAAGGTGACGTTAGAATGAAGGTAGAAGGGCAAATGCATCTGAGAATTTAGAATCATTTGGTAATTATCATTAAAAAAAAAAAAGAAGCTACCCTGATAAGTGTGGTAAGTGATGGAAGTTCTCTGGCAAACAGTGTAACAGTGTTTTGCATTATGATGCAAGTTAAATAGACTCTTTTGCCCAAGCCTGGAATTTTCCAATGGAAGGAGATGATTTCTTAGAACAGGAATGGATGGAAATTTAGGGTATTTCTGAAGACCCACTAGTAAAATAGTAGTGTTTCATCCTCAAGATTGCTCCCTTTTGGATTTCCACGTATGATTTCTGTCATTTGAAAGAGTTTAAGAAAAAGTTACATCTTTTTTCCAGTTGAGCCTCTAACACATTTTTCTGGTACCACTAATATGTTCATATTTCCAGTTGAAAGGATGGTTAGGATTGAATTATTGTTCAAATCCTTTTTTTCCTTTCAAAATTGTCTTTCCTTGAATTAGTTTCTTTGTCACTGTCAAGGTTAAGTGAAGTCAGTACTGAAGAAAAGAACAGAAGGAATTTGGAATTCTTTTCCATAAACTCTGAACCCCAATGACCTAGCCTATGAGAATTCCCAGTAGGGCTCAGGGTTTTTAAGATAAATCATTTTGGGGAAATGTTTTCTTCCTTTGCCGTTGGGTTGACATTGCAAAAGAAATAATACTCTTTGTGTCAACCTTTGTTCTAGCATGATTTCTCAAAGCAAGATTTTAGAAACCATGGGAATTTCTCCCTGGATGATACAAAATTGCATCTTCACCACCAAGTACTACTGCACAGAGCAGATGCAGATGCAGACATTCAGTAGATGTTAACTGAATTACATTCGGATTTCCGAGACTCTTCTAGAAATCTTAGATCGGTTTCTTTCATCTCGCAGATAGTGAGCTGGAAGTGGAGGGGGTGGAGTTAAGAGTCTAGCTCCTAGGCAAAAAGACACATGTTGGTTAAGAACCTCACTATTTCCTTTGAAATTGAAGCCTTCAGTTGCTCAAGGACACTTTGTAGAGCAAGGCCCTGACTCCATAAACATTCCGTTTGCAATTATCTTGTTGATTCTACACATGGACTTCTAAGTTTCTATTTACTGCTGTGGCATGATAAGCAGAGATCCTTCCCATCCCCACTGCAACTGGGGAGAGCTTTGGGGATCAACAAATTCTATCCTAGGAAGCAAACAAACATTCTCCACTAAGGAAGGACCTTTCTAGATTCAGGAAGGAAACAAAAACTACTTTATCAATGGCTCTGAAGAACCTAGGGGCAGGACAGGAATAAAGACATAGACTAGAGAATGGACTTGAGGATTCAGGGAGGGGGAAGGGTAAGCTGGGACAAAGTGAGAGAGTGGCATGGACTTATACATACACTACCAAATGTAAAATAGCTAGCTAGTGGGAAGCCGCTGCATAGCACAGGGAGGTCAGCTCGGTGCTTTGTGACCATCTAGAAGGGTGGGATAGGGAGGGTGGGAGGGAGACGCAAGAGGAAGGGGATGTGGGGATATATGTATACATATAGCTGTTTCACTTTGTTATACAGCAGAAACTAACACAACGTTGTAAAGCAATTATACACCAATAAAGATGTTAAAAAAAAAAAACTACTGTATCACACCAATGCCAGAATTTTAGTAATACCGTCAGGCGAAAAACATGTTAATACACTGAAAAATAATTTGCTCCTCTGTTACTGACCTGCATTGTCTTTGGAAGAAGGGTAATTCTGACCATGGGGAGACACTTGTCTTTAGATAATTCAGGAAGAAACTTGTCCCGCCTGGCAGCCTTCACTGCCTGAGAGTGAAATGCACTTAAGGTACACTGTGTGTTCTGCTACAAAACCAGCCCACGTTCCTCCCACTTCAGAGCGAGCTGCAGGCTGGGCACAGGAATCTTCCATTAACATCCAGCTGAAGCCCAAAGCAATCATCTTTGCACTTAACAAGAGTCGGCTGCAACTTGGGACCACTTCCTCTTGTGGAGCATAGGGCAGAAAACGGCCCCATTCTGTGGCAAAAGGATGGGGCTGTTACCTAGGAAACCTAGCGGGAGAATATAGGAGGAGGACAGCAGAGACCCGAGGAGAGGAAATTAGAAAGCAAGGTACCAGCCGTTTGGGATAGCTCCTCAAGGCCTAAATCGTGAGTCCTTGTCCTGTTTGCTCATCTCCACCTTTCCCCAGATGCTAGTAAAGAGCAGCTTGCTCAGGTAGGGTTATAACTACTAGTCCTCCTACTAGGAATGACTTTGCAATACTTACCTAACTTTTTTGGTTATGTTTCTGACCTGGGTTCTTGGCCTCCTTAATCAATAGAAATTGATAAGAGGCCAGACAAGAAATTCAGGCAAGGCTTTATTAGGGCTCCTGCTATAGCAGGAGGGAGCGAAAAGAAGTAACAAGTTCCCTTGCTTGTTCCACAAGGTGGGGGGAGCTGGTCACTTCTATGGGGTGAGGGCAGGGGTGTGTCCAGGGGTCGGGCCAGAAGGGTGGCTTAGGGGGTTTGCCCCACCCCTTTGGTGATGCTGTGTGCAGGGGGCATGCATAGTACCCTGCTTTTGCTCCCGACACCCTGTTTTTGCTCCCGGCTCCTCAGAAGTGGCAGTTGGGATTTTGGTCTTTTTGTATCTTGATCATAGTTTGCTCCAACTGGCATGCATGCAGTTATTTTTAGTTCCTTGTAGTTTCTTTGTATTTTGTTGCTCAGGGAGACGTTTGTCCAGGTGCAATCACTGCAGCAAAGGGTCCCAGGTCCCAGGTTCCACCCTGTCTCAATTACTCCTTCATCAGTGTTCAGAGGGACTCAGGGAAACAGGTGTGGGTGGGTTTGAGAAAGACAGCAACTTCCTGATCACTTGGTGGGCCCTGGTGGAGACAGGTCTAAGAGGGACATAGGCCTGACTCTCTCTCATGATTAAGATAAAGAGATGTTTACAGGCCAGCAGGTGACTCCCTAAAATGAGAGACAACATGCCTACTTTGCCTTGATCACCCCTCAAGTGCTAGCAATGTTCATGCACATAGCAGGACAGGAGGGGTTCCTGGAATATCTGGGTCCTTATTATTACAAAGGCTCTTTTTTCCCCCGAAAGGATTTGTAGATGCTGGGCATAGTACGGCACTGAGTATTCCTTCCACAAATGCTAATTTAATCACTTTAGATGGCAGACTCTAATCTAGGTTCTGGGCAAATCAATTCTTTTTGGTCTCTGACTTTAGTGATCTCATAATCTACTGGGAAGACAACCATGAAGAAATAATTCATTTCAGTTCAATTAGGTTGAAGAAAACACTGTGAAGAGAGTTCAGTTAGTTCACCTAAGAGTTGATAAGAATCTAAACAGAAGCAATGGCAAGAAGGATGAAATAGGAGAGGGAAGCTGAGTCTGAGAGATGTTTCTGAAGTTTCAGGTAGATTTGATAGGCAATTGGAGACAGTGGGAAAGGGGGCTGTCAAACCCTAGACTATCAAAACCAAAGAGAAGACTCTGCATAGTTAGGGTGCGATAGGGGTCAGGGAGCCACTGCAGTTGTGGCCTCAGGGCCTTAAATATTCTGTGTCATGAACGAGGGTGTTGTTTTGCCTTTTTGGACGACTATTTGTGTGTGTTGGAGAGTTTGCAGATTCTGGAAGTCCTAGAAAGGGTGGTGCTGGGAACTCACCTCTGGGAAGGGAAAGGAACAAAGAACAGGCGCTGAGTTACTTGTCCAACACCAACAGCAGATACATCACTTTTCCCTTGGAGAAATGAAACAAATATTAAGGTGAGGAAGATACGTTCAGTAGGACAGTGAAGTGGTTGAGAGTTATGGACTCCCCAGTCAGATTGGCTGGGTTGATCTCTATTAGCCCTGAGGCCCTGGGCTGGTTACCCAAGCTGTCTGAACTCTTAGCAAAAGCCTGGCACATAGTAAGTGCTTAGCAAATATTAGCTTCTGCTATTCTAAGTAATCCGGGGCAGAAAAGGGAAATCAGAAGTATTTTTCTAAACGTGAACAGGAAGCTCGGAAAAAATAGCTTTCAAAACCGCACTAGAATGTAACTCCAAAAGCACAAGCAGCAAAAGAAAAAAAAAAAGGCAAATGGGAAATAATCAAAATTTAAAACTTTGTGCTTTAAAAGACATGATCAAGAAAGGGAAAAGACAACCCACAGAATGGGAGAGGAATTTTGCAAACCATATATATCTGATAAGAGACATCTAAAAAATAGAAAGAATTTTTATAATTCAATAATAAAATGACATAGAACCTAATTTTTTAAATGGTCAAAGGACTTGAATGGACATTTTGCCAAAGAGGATACACCAATGACAAATAAACACATGAAAGATACTCAACATCTTTAGCAATCAGGGAAATGCAACTCAAAATTACAGTGAGATACCACTTCACACACACTAGGATGGCTATAATGAAAATGACAGATTACAAGTGTTGGTGAAGATGTCTAGAAATTGAAACACATACTGCTTATAGGAATATAAAATGGTGCAGCCACTTTGGAAAACAGTCTGGCAGTTCCTGAAAAGTTTAGAGTTACCATATGACCCAGCAATTATACTTCTTTGTATGTAACCAAGAGAAATGAAAATATATGTCCACAAAAAAAAAAAAAAAAAAACAACTGTGCACGGATGTTCATAGCTGCGTTATACAAAAAGTCCCAAACATCCCAAATGTCCATCAACTGATGAGTGGATAAAGAGAACGTGGTCTAGCCACACAGTGAAATATCATTTGGCAAGAAAAAGAAATGAAGCACTGATATATGCTCAACATGGATGAGTCTTGAAAATATTATACTTGGTGAAAGAAGCAAAACGTTAAAAAAATTTTATATAATTCTATATATATGAAATACCCAGAATAGGCAAATCCATAGAGACAAAACATAGATTAGTGGTTTCCAGGGGATGGAGATGTTTGAGGGGGTGTGAAGAGTGAATGATAATGAATATGGAGTTTCCTTTGGGGTGATGGAAATGTTCTAAAGTCGATTGTTGTGATGGTTGCATAATTCTGTGAATATGTCAAAATCCATTGATTTATACACTGTAGATGGGTGGATTGTATGATGTGTGAATTGTATCTCTATCAAACTTAAAACAAAACGGTGTGTTAAGCATTTTCCTGGTTAAGATACGTCATATGGACTGCCTGTTTCAGACTAACAGATCGATATCAAATGAGAAATTTCTAGTGTCTGTGCAAAATGGAAATTCATAGTCCTTGGATGGTCTACTTTTCTTGGATGACCCAGAAAAAGACCACTTGTGCTGGATATCTTGCACTTGTTTCTCCACCCTGCTCTCGGTAGAGGCTGATTAGTGTGAACTCTGCCAGTGGACTCCTGTGACTTATGGTTGGTTCTGGCCATGCGGAGCTGCAGCAGGAGACCAAGGGGAAGGAGGAGTGAGGAGTTTTGGGAATCTAACTGAAATACCACCAATGCATAAGCAGCATAATGCAGGATGTAACTGGACCTGGGCTGAGAAGAACAGTGGAATGATCCTAACAAGTGGATGTTTAATATAAAGTCCAGGTGAAGATGTCGTTACTACAACGCAATGTGAAGTTGTGATTATTGCCAACTCACTGTGAATCAGGAGTTAACATAATGCACCCCCCATAATAAAATTCTAACTTTATAGTGCCCCAAATAAAGGAATGTTTACATTCACTTCCTTTGTGATTAGATACTCTTGGAGTCCTGTGTTCAGTTCTAGGTGCTACATGAAAAAACTCCCTGTGTCAAGCTGCTGCAGATTTTAATGCATCCATTTTATTTTGAGCTCCATCTCTTGGGTACTCGGACATGAGCAAACAGGAACCGGGAAATCAAATAATCTGATAGGTAGATGTGAGGCTGTTTTTAAATTGCCTTTCCCTTCCAATTCTTAAGACATTGTTTTTGAACCAAACTCTCACTTCCACTAGAGTAAATTCTTTCCCAGGTGGCTTCTGAAATCTTTATACAACTATACTTAACTCATCCTACAGACCTTAAACCAACCCAGACCTATGTACACATTTTAGCCTCCAACCTGGTGCATATAGAAGAACTATCTAATCAATAAATTTGATCAGAAATAGCTTCTTAAAGGCCTCGTTTGAAGTGTGTGGTGAAATTCATGTTGAGGTCAAATAGTTTCAGAATGTTCATGCTAGAAGTGCCTTTGATATCATTTAGTCCAAACCTCTGCTCTTATAAGTGGGGAGGTTGAGGCCCAGAGATGTGGAATGATTTGCCCAAGTTCACCAAGCTAATTAGTGGCAGAACCTAGACAACATCTGAGCTCTCCTGATTTTGACCCAGAGTCTATTCACTGGGCTACATTGCTTCTCTGATGAAATCATGCTTCTAAAAGCTGATGCGTTTGAGTCCGCTTGGAGTAGGCTTGATGGGTCTTCTTTTCTCAGTGTTTGGTATCGACATTGTGATAAGGCACTGTAGATCACATATGCAAGGCATTTGTCTGCTTTACTTGAAACTGAAAAAATATAGTGCTTGTAGTGTTTTACTGAGATATTTTTTAAAAAAACGTTTTCCTGACTTTTTATTATCTGTTAATTACACAAACATTTATTGAGAAAATATTGTGTTAGGTAATATCCAAAGGAGTAAGCACAACAAACAGAAAAAAAAAATCCTTACCTTCGTAGCATTTATCTTGTAATTTTATTTTTATATTTGGGATGGACTTCAAGTGAATTGAGAGAATGCTTGCCTTACTTCCTGTGGTAGCCAGCCTCCAAGACAGCCTCCAGCGATCCTAGCCTCCTGGTATGCACAACTGTGTATTAACACCCTCTCTGCTGTCCTGTATGCGGAGCAGAATACTGTGGAAGTGGTAGTGTGTGACTTTGATTTTCAGTCACAAAAAACATTGCAGCCTCTGTCTTCACCTCCCTTGGATCACTTACTCAGAGGAGCCTTGTGGAGAGACCATATGTAGGGAGGAATTGAGGCCTCCTATTAACAGCCAGCACCAACTTTCCAGCCATATGAGAGAGTCGTGGAAGTAACTTGGAAGTGAGTCTTTGGTGCTGTCTTGGAAGCAGACCTGCCAACCTCTGTCAAGTCTTCAGATGACTGCAGCCTCATGAAAGACTTTGAGCCCAAACTGCCAACTAAGCTGCTCCAGAATTTCAGACTCAAGAAATTGCAAAAATATGAATGTTACTGTTCTCTGACATCACTAAGTGTTGGGGTAATTTGTTATGCAGCAGTAGATAACTGATACACTCCCTGAGTTTTAGGAAGGCTCCCTACAGAAGAAAGATCCGGGAAACACCTGCATATTAAAAATTGGAAAGGAAGCAATATTTTCCTGCACTTCTGGGTCACAAGAAAAGAGAATGAACTCTTAGCGGGAAAGGCACCTACGAACATTAGCCGTTTCAAACCCATGGTTTCTGATAGAGTGTTCCATGTTTTTGGTGCCATCAGAAATTTGGGTTTCACAACGTGATTAAGAAGAATATAAAGTAGGTAAACATTTATTACACGGGAGAGGAGAGAGATGCATGGGTGAAGAAAAGGCAATCTTCTTGACTACAATAAAGAAGACTACAGCTATTAACTTAGGGTGGTTAAATTCAGCATTGGGCATAGCAACAGAAAATTTTGTAAAAAGTGAAACAGCTGGGCAAGACTATTTGCTAGTAATTTATTTTCATCAAGAAAAGAAAAATGTATCTTTTGTAACGTGCCAATTTTCAACAAGCTAACTCGTGGCAAGTCTTTGTTCGGGAAAAGAAATAATTAAATCTTTCTGAAGTTTTTGCTGTCTAACTACGGTAGTCATTAGGGCTGTTCACAAATATTCTTCTTCTCTTTCCTTCCTGACAAATGGTGGGTTGTACTTTCCCACCCACTTGAAGGTATCACCATGTGACTTGCTTTGGGCAGTGACGCCAGTGGAAGCTTTGAAATACAGGATGCTTCGCTATCTTATCTTTTTTCCTGTCATGGCAACCAGCAATGCTCCTGCTGGTGGCTGCTCTGTTGGCCTGGGGCCTGGAACGAAGATGACAGTGGTGTGGAATAGAGCTTCTGACCTACTATAAGAGAGTGTAGGGTGAATGAGAAATAAATCTTCAAACTTAAGTCACTGAAAATATAGAGTTATTTGTAACACAGAGTAATCTAACCTATGCTGACTGAAATGCTAAGTAACTGAAGTTCATGTCCATCAGTCCTGCTTGTCAGATGCTGGCTCAGCTTCTCTCAACTGGTTGAGAAGATCTACTATGTATAAGAGTCTTGCTGGGACTCTTACATCTTACATGTCAGTACATTTTCACAATAAATAAGGCAGGTATTATTAACCACATTTTCCCTATGAGAACTGAGAAGGGAGGGGACTTGCCCCAGCTCCCCAGCAAGCAGCGAAGCTGAGACAGGAGGCCAGGTTTTCTTAATATAAAACCCAAGCAGAGTCACTGCTGGGGCCTCCTATTACTGATTATGAACCAAGGTAATTTTAGCTTAGTTGATAACTCAACTGTGACCTCTTCCTATATTCGTCACTTTTTGCGTCCTCCCCCTTGTCTTTGCTTTTCTATTTTCTTCAGGAAGCTGAGCTGTGGGAAGCTTTCCTTAATCATGTTCCCCCACTTAGAGGTAATTGCCACCCTCCCACTAAATGGTGAGGAAATAAATCCTTGGCATGCAGTCCCTGAAAAGTACGCTAAGCATTTTATATACATTGCAATTTTATGTAGTCCTTATTTGAACCCTCTAGCAGAAGTATTATTAACTCTATGTTAAAAATGGACAAGTGAACACAGGCAGGTTATGGAAATAGTCTAAGGTTCTAGTTAATAATCATTGGTGGATAGATTTCAAATCTGTGCCCCTCTGACTCAGAACTTATTGTTCTTTCCTGTGCCTTTTCTCACAATGATATTCCCTACAACTAAATCCTTAAGGGAAAAAAATAAAAACAGAGTTGGAGAGGGTTAAGACATCTGCAGCCTGTTTGGTTGGGCTTTTTTTCTCTACCAGAAGTAGCCTTTTGGTAGGCCAGAGTCTGTAAAAAATCCAGAGATCCTATCATCATGAAAAAACAGGCCCCTCCAAGCTCCTCAGGGTAAATCCAGGAGTGAGAGCAGCTGGAAATGGTTAATTTCCATTTTTTGATTTGCATATAGAAAGTGCCCAATATGTATTTGTTAATAAATTTCAGTTCTCCAGGGGCTTATCAAAGTTAATGGTAGACAAATGAGGCCCGCACAGCTCTGGCTTCAAGGCAGGCTTAGAGATTTGATTGGTCCTCTCGATGGGCATTTCCAGCCTCTGCCTTTTCCTAGCAGCCTTTTAACACTTTTTTTTTTTTTGCACTACCATGAACCAGGTACCAACTTCTTAGCCCTGGCTCCAGCTCTACTCCTGTTTCACTTCTCTGTAAATTAATTGCTCAGATCCCTGTAAGGAAAGAAAAGATGTGTTCCTGGGTATTCGAGACTAAATACGTGAGCAGTTGTTTACCATACCTCTTACGCTCAGCTGCCCGGGGGTTGATTTGAGGTGGTCAGGTCTTAACTTGTTCATGCTATGAAGGGCTCTCCCTCCCTTGCCTTATCTGTGACAAGGGGAGATTCCAGAGGCTAAACCAAAGATCTCACAGGCGGCCTTCTAGTTCTAAGGTCTTTTCAACTAGATCAGTTTCAACCTGTGTTGGTTTATCAATTACACTGGTCACTCCTTCAGTCAGTATTTACTGAGGGCTTTGCTCTGTGCCTGGCCCTCCTCTAGATTTGGTGACAGAGCAGTGAGTGAGACAGACAAGGTCCCTGGTCTAACCAAATTTACATTCCAGTGGCAAGAAAGTGACAATAAACAGGTAAACAAGTGAAAGCGGTAATTTCAGATTGTGACCATCACTGTGAATGAAATAAACAAGGTCATGTGGCAGGGTGCAAGAAGGGACGGGATCTGTTACTGTAGACTGGTGGTGACGAAAGTCTTCTCTGATAAGGGACCTTCTGAGCTAAGACTTGAATGATAAGGAACCAGACTGGGAAAGATCATTCCAGGCAGAGAAGAGAGTCGACAGCTCCCAGAATGGGGTAGGTTTGGAATGTACAAGCACTAGAATAAAGTTGGGATATTACTATTCATTGATATGGTTACTATGGGCCTTGTTAGGGTATTTCCATATATTATCTCATTTTAATAATTACAATACCCTGCAAGTTAGATATTATCTCCACTGTACATGTAAGTCATCAGTTCTGTTAGCATTTGGTGTCCCCTCACCTCTATAATGGCGCCCTAGAGAAGTGGGTCTGAATTAGGGCTATTTGGAAATCTGTGACTGGGCTCTACTAGTATTTAATGGGCAGGGACCAGGGAGGGGAGACGTGCTTCAATAAGCGAGATGGCTCACACAACAAAGAATCGTCCCTCATCATGGGTGATTCTCAAATATCCCATGTAGGTGAAAAACTGTTTACAACCTCCAAACCTAATACCTAATTCTATTTACATACACATAGGAAGCTGAGAAATAATAGAAAATATATTGGTCTCAGCTCCCAGTTCCTGAGACAGAGCTCCTATAACCCTTGTAGTTTCCTAAGTGATAAAAGCACTAGGAGCATCCTTGGTTCTAATATTTGGTCTTTGACCCTGATTCCTGACAGAGAGCTCTCAAATCCCTTGGGATTTCCCAGGTGATAGGAGTGTCTTTTGTTCTAATGAGGTGACTCTTGGTGGGCTTCTGGATTGCTTCAGGATGGCGGCTGGTCACCAGAAAGAAGAAGCCATGATTAGAGGCCTAGAACTTTCACCACATCCCCCATCCTTTGGGAAGGGGAAAGGAGTGGGAATTGAGTTAATGACCGATGAGACACATGTGATGAAACTTCCATAAAAATCCCCAAAGTACAGGGTTTGGAGAACTTTCAGGTTGGTAAACATGTAGAGGGGCCGTGTAGAATGGCATACCCCGAGGGTGCATGGAAACTCCCCACCCCTTCCCACATACCTTGCCCTATGTATCTCTTCATCTGGCTGTTCAACAATATCTTTTATAATATCCTTTATTATAAAGTAAACCAGTAAACATAAGTAAGTATTTCCCTAAGTTCTGTGAACTGTTCTAGCAGATGATCTAATCCAAAGAGCAGGTCCTTAGAACCTCTGATTTGTAGCCAAGTCACACAGAAGTATGGGTAACCTTGGGACCTACTGCTTTCAACTGGCGTCTCAAGTCTTGGGCAGGGTAGTGTTGTGTGGCTGAGCCCTTAACCTGTGGGGTGCTAACTTCCGTTAGTGTCAGAATTGAACTGAATTGCAGGGTACCCAGGTGGTGTCAGAGAGTTGGTTGGTGTGGGAGAAGCAATTAGGAATGCAATCACCAACTAAATGGAGGGAATATCATATTCTGTTTTATTTGGAACTTTATCAAGAAATGTTTGCCGTTTCAGAAAATCACAGTACCTACTGCAGTGCTTGCTGCTCATGGTATTTGAGTCACCGGAATGACACAACTGTATCAGTCTGCCTTTGTAACTGTCATGTGCAAATATGTAACAGGAGATTTTACATTGTTTTCAATTGATGTAAGATCCAGCATTTCTAATCCAGCAGGGATATATAAAATGCATTCTCTTGTTTCTTAACTCATTCATTGTAAGTAAAAGCAACTGACTATTTCAATGCATCTTCTAATGTAACATGGTCTAAGCAAAGTCTTCTAATGCATGTTAATTTATTTTCAATTCCTCACCTTTTATTTTTCCTATATATGATAACCAAAGCTTAGTGCTGAAAATCTAGTGTCCCAGAAAACCACAGTCCCAGATAAACCAGGCCCTTGGTCACCCTAGATAGTGTTATTTTTTTTTTCCTGAAATTATGTGTAGGTGGGTTTTAGTATGTAAGAATTTAATTGCATGTTCGCAAAGGACACGTTACAAAATATTTGTTGTAGAAAAGGAGTATTGGGTCTGATGGGGTGGAGAACCATCGCCCTAGAGAAGGCCTGACTCATGGAGTAGTCTAAGAGTAGGATCTGTTTCCACAGGCTGTCTAAAATGGGGAACGCCCAGGGCCGAGTCCAGCCTTTCCTGCATAGATAAGAGTTGCACCTGTGTACCTGGGCTAGTGTGTCAGGTGGGGAGGGAAGTCACAGGGCATTTGAAATCTATATTCCTAGCCTTGGCGGCCTCCAATACAAAGTCCAAATTGATGCACACAATTATAATTTTTATTTCTGGAAAATTGTAGGGCAGGAGAACTTTGTTTTTGCTGTCCTCCCACCACCTCTTCTTGACACTCCTATTCTCATGTTCCCTATGTTCTCATGTTGAAAACTGTCCCCAAACAGTCTAAAGGTAGAAGTGTTGGTTTTGACCTCAGTCAGACTTTGATTCAGATCCCTGTTCTGACCTAACCATTCTATGTCTAAACTTCCTTCACTGTAAGGAAGTTTGATGATGATAGTAATCTCCTTCATAGAGTTAAGGTCAGGAATAAATAGAAGAAATGGGCTAATGCCACTAATTCTTAGTATGACACATGGTAGATGTCTAATAAGTTTTATTTATCACTATTCCTAGGGCTACCCAGCTCTGCCTTTTCCACCCAGGTCTGCCCTTCCCAGTAGAGACTTGTGAGCCAAAATTACTTATTTCTCATTTCTGGCACCTCCTGTCTCACCTGTGTCACTGATTTCATATGGTTAGTAGGAAACCATTCCACTTAATGAAGCAATTCATATTAAGGTGTGAATGATCAACAGACCATCCTTTCAGCAGGCTGCGTGCATCTTAAAGCTTATTAACTTCTACCAGAGGATTGTACACAAGGTATTTTTTTGAATTGAGAGGAGAGTGGTAGCAGGTTTTCCAATGTCCCCTGTTATGGGTTAATTGTGTCCTCCCAAAATACATGTGTTGAAGCCCAAACCCCTAGCACCTCAGAATGTGAATGTATTTGTAGATAGGGTCTTCAAAATGGTAATTAGGGTTAAATGAGGTCATTAGGGTGGGCCCTAATCCAATACAATTGGTGTCCTTATAAGAAGAGGAGGTTAGGTCACAGGCATGCACAGAGAGAAGACCATGTGAAGATACAGAGAGAAGAGAGCCATCGACAAGCCAAGGAGAGAAGCCTCAGAAGAAACCAGTGCTGCCGACACCTTGATCTTGGAATTCTAACCTCTAGAAGCGTGAGAAAATTAATCTCTGTCTTTAAGCCATCCAGTCTGTGGTAGGCAGCCCTAGCCAACTAATACACCTCCTTATTTCTGTCACTGACCTTTTGCAGATTAAAGTTCCTGTGTCCAAATCCCAGATAAGTTCCTTGAATTCTCTGGTCTCCTTTTCATCTTTATGGCAAATCCCAGAGATTCAGTCTATGGGTTCAAAGTGGGGAGGAAAGGAATGATTACTTTTGAGTTCTACATATGCTAGGCATTTAATCATCATGGTAACTTATGGGGGTTATCATTACAGATTAGGAAACTGAGGGTCAGAAAGGTTGCATATCTTAACTAAGGTAATCATTCATTCAACAAGTGTTTACTGAACATCCAAACCCATAGCTATGTATCAGGCAGAATAAAAGATCCTGGAGATATGTCAGTGAACCAAACTGACTCACGCCCTGCTCTCATAGGGCTAATAGTTTAGTGGGGAAAACAAACTTTAAACACATAACCACACAAATAACTATATAAACTATAAATATGATAACTTATGAAGGAACATAACATATTTGTAGGAGAGCCAGATCAGTTTAATTCCATTCACTAAAATTTTACTGAGCACTTGTTATATGCCAGACATTGTGCTAAGTGCTTGGGAAATATCAGTAAATATGACGGATATGGACTTTATCCTCTTAGCACTTCCATGTCTAGTGGGAAAAGAAGGCATCAAAAAAGCCTTACAAATGAGAGAGAGATATTATGAGAGATAACTTCAAGGTTACCTGGGAGCATTTAGCAAAAGCATATGATTTAATATAAGAAATTAGGATAAGCCTCTGGAGGAATTGCTATACTTACTGAGGCTTGAAGAATCAGGTAGCAGTCAACTGAGCAGAGGTATGCAAAGCTCTCTTCAGTCAGGCCATCTCCAGTTCGGATAAAGCCTTCCTCCCTGTAGATTCTTTCTCCGAAGGCATATTTTCTCTGGTCATAAACAAATTGTTCAGCTAGAACACTGGGCACTAACTGAAGAGCCATTTCCACACTGTCTTGTCTAGAATGGGACATTTACGTCTGAGGGGACAAGCCTGGAAGCTTCCCATCTCAGTGGGTGACTTTAGGGCACTTCCTCTCCCCTGCTACTCTGTCTGTGGCAGACACTGGGAGTTGGCTTACCAAAAGCCTTTTTCCTTATTGCCCTCTACTATGCAAGCCAGAAAACCATGAAATGTTATTTACCCAGACTCCCTTGCGGGAATGGTTTGCTGTGTGGCCCAGGTCTCACCGATAAGCAGACAATACTGGGTGGGCTTCTGGAAGAACGTTTTTAAAGGGATAGATTATTTTTTCCCCTTTTCCCATGCCTGACCTCTTCCTCCTTCTTGCCTTGAATCAAAACTAATGAACTGTAAGCACAGCAGCAATCTTGTGAGCACGGGGAGGAAAGCCACTTGCTAGGGATGCAGAATTGTAAAGAAAGGGCCTGTTCCTCTCACGGCTCATGTCAAGCTGCCGTGTTGGCCCTGCTTGTGCCCTGACTTAACTGTTCTGAGAGGCTAGGGAATCTCTCACACTAAGGTGTTTTAAGTGTTCCCTGCACCCTGTTATATTTATTTGCTGCTAACCACATGCCTGTGATGTGTTTAAGTTGTGATTCAAGCTGAATCATACTTGTTTAGACTATGGTACTCGGGGTTGCAGAGCCAGCTGCCTTTTTAAGTGCCTTGATTTAAACAGCTGGGGCTCTCGTGTTCTAGTGCTCCAGGTTAAAACAGGTAAAAAGTATTCAGGGAGTGGCTCCGCCCCAAAGTCTGAACACAAGTAAATGATGCAGATTAACTTTAAAAAAATTATAGCTGAAGGAAAAACAAAAACAAATAACTGAAGAGGAAAAAATGGCAAGAGTACAAAAATAAGTTTTAGGTAGCGTGTCAGATTATACTCCCTTTTGTAAAATCTTGATGAGTGGGAAACACATCCTCCTGAGGAAAGTCTTTCCTTAAGATAGAAAGTCCCTCCAGATATCTTCCTTTGTCCAAACCTTATGTCTTTTAGTTACAGGGAGGTATCTACAAAACAGATTCTCTAAGGTGATCACATTCCTCTGCAGTATAATTTCAAAAGTATTTTCTTACTGAAAAAATCTGCCCTTCTATTTGCCCCCTAGAACACAATCCCAGAGTCTGTGAATCAAAGCTACATATTGACCTTATCATAGATTACTTTCTCTGATTTAGAAATGTTGATCTTTGTAAAGTTGATCTTCAAAGAACCATACTAGTCTGCATTCAGTGGTGTGTTGTGCATGTTGTCTGCTTCACCAGCTGAACTGGAGAGACTGCAATGAACTGAGTTTATTGGCTTGGCCAGATCCTGGACTTGTGAGCAGAGGGGCAAGGAGATCAGCAGAAAACCCGGAAATAAGAACAACCACCTATAGTGGGATTTGAGAGATCTGCTTGCCCCGTCTCTCCTCCTTTTGGAAACATGACAGGGGCCACTGCTTTGGGGTAGGTCAGCAAAGATCAGTGCAGGGTGCAAACTGGAAAGGCTCTCTTGGTTTCAAGGAGCAGAGAAACACAGATGCCAACTTGGAAAGAGAGGATTTATCACGTACGTGAAACCGGGACCAGAAGGCTGATCAGGGGTCGAGGCAGCTGCAGGAACTGGCTGTTCTTTTTGTCTCTCTCATGGTCTGTACTATCCCTCTCTCATGATTTCTCTGCCTTTCTTCCAAAATATGTCTGCTCTATTTCCCTCTCTTTATTAACAGGCCAGTTCCTCAATCCAAATGCCAGAAAGAGCTAGTCCCAATGACTTTGCTCATTGACATGGCCCCTTTGGGTAGAGTGCTTTGCCAAAGGCATCGTCACGAGCCATTAGGCAGCTCATGGACAGGCTGCCTCAGGCCGGGTGCCTGCCTCAATCCACTCAGTGGTCACTGATGCACAGTCTCCAGCATTATAGAGCTTTCCTGATCCAGGGGGCTATGGACAGGGTAGTTTATACTACAAGCAGTGTTAGGTTACACAGTCTCTGGGATTTGCATTTAGACTGAGTCCAATGCCATCACATTGTACTTTGCTTGACCAGCAGCGCTCAGATTTCCTTATCTATCAATAGAAGGATAATAATGAAACTTATCTCACAGGGTTGTGGTGAGGCTTAACTAGGGTAATGTATAGGTGAAAGGGCTTTGTAAACTGTTAAATATTATACTAATGATATTATTATGAGAAAGGGATAACCTCAAGCCATTTTGACCCATTTGGCTTCTCAGAAAGGCTAGCCGTTCATCTAAAAACAGAACAGTGACAGGGAACAAGTAACAGGCGGGGAGTGCTGGGGGACAGGAATCTCCGGCTCCCCTGAGTGAAGGGGTGTCCAGTGTGGTTAGCCAGGAGTCCTACCCTCAGGATCTCCCAAGGCTCTGGGTGCTTGGTGTGTGTGTGTGTGTGTGTGTGTGTGTGTGTGTGTGTGTGTGTGTGTGTGTGTAAAGTGAGTAACAGAGAGCAGAGGAACCCTCCTCTTCTATCTGTTCAGAGCCTCTCCCCTCTACTGGTGGCCCCCTATTCACCACTAACCTCTTCACATTTCTTTAAAGACAAAGAGAAAAGTAGACAGGAAATTTTTTAAAAAGTCAGAGTTGAAAGACAGGTGGCAGTGAGTAGGCAGAAGTAATGAGATATTGGGTATGAGTTCCGTAGAAGGGCTGGGCGGGTCAGCCCACAGAACTAAACTGCTGGGGAATTTCAGCTCATAACTGAGCATCCTGTAGCTGCGGGTAAATATCAGGCCCATTTGTGTGAAATGTGGCCCCGACCTTGGGCAGAGCTCATGTGGGCACCCTTGGAACTCCCTGACATGCTGCAGAGGTAGCTGAATGAGGGCGGGGCACTGGGCCAAGGACCGTGGTTTGCTGTTGAGCTCACCAGGTGCCCCCTTAGAGCACAGGAGGAGAGAGGAAGAGTGGCTGCAGGGACACCTCTTTCCCAGGCTTTCTGTCCCAGATCGGACACGGGGGGCCCTATTTGAGTAGGCTCAGGTTGCTCACATGTAGGCTGTCAAGAAAAAATGTCCTGAAGCATACTGAAAAAATTTATAAGATATTCATAAAGTCAAAGTTTTCCAAAACACACTGCAAAGTGGAATGTCTTGGTCCAGCAGAATTCTGTAGTATGTGCCAAGCCACATGGGGTAGGAAGATTATGCAGGGGAGCAGGAAACATAGAAGCAAAGTTTTGATATGTTCTTTCGAGAAGAATACAAGAAGGGCGATCAAGGGGTGGTAGGGAAGAGAAGAAAGAGATGAATCATTCTGCTCTCCATTTGACTACTTCTGTCATTGGCCCGGAGAAATGCGACCAGTGAATCGAAGTCCTGGGGTCCTGGCTTTCTTCTTCCAGGGCTTTTCGTTCTCTGTTAATTAGGACATTGGAGAAACTGTCATGATAATTATGTTGTCTAGACTTGGGGAGCTATGGGGAGCAGTAAGAGTATATTTAATTGCAGAGCTGAGAAGACACATGAAGACTGCAGGGTTTTGAAAGTCTCTTCTGAGAACAATGCTACACTGAGCTGTGTTTTTCGGGATTGCCCTGAAATTGTTTGTTATGTAAGCGGAATCTTGGGTGTTTTGTCTGAGCATTTGGGGTTGTCAGAATGTTCATTTCCTCAAGAAGAGTCCAAGGATCTGAAGAGAAAGCTGTGCCTCAGTGCTCTGATCTTTATCAGTTTTACTCTCAGAGCAAGTCATCATGAAGCGTGGCAGAGGCAGACGCTCTCAGAGTTTGGTGCCCAGACTAAAAGATACTGACTGATTCCTCTGGAGAGATAGGGCAAGTGATTAGGATGGAAACCTCCTACTTTGCCAAGTTTGGTCATCATACTTTCCCTTCCACAAATTCAGTGACATGTTTTCTTTAGCTTATTGGTGGAAGAACAGAGCAGAATGTTTTCCTTCCTAACATATAGTAAACCCATGCTTATTGGTATCCAGTTAACTAGAAATCCCCATTAGCCAGCATTTCCTTACTTGGAGAGGACAAAATGATTGGTGTTCCTAAAGATGCCTGGAAGGTTCCAGACCATCTCCAAATGCCTTTTGCTTTTCCCAGTGGGAGTATCACTATTGTTTCTGCTGATTATACATGTAAAACTAGCTTACTATAAAGATTCAACACTGAAAAATGGGGAAATGGAAAATCCCTTTGTAAGCGTCTCACCCCACAGTTACCCCCCTACTTAAACACTCAGTAGTCTAGTGTAGATCCCTAGGAAATTTTCATGCATATAAATATACACATGTATATAGAATATATTTATGTAAATTAGATCGTACTGTGCATACCATTAAGTAACCTACCTTTGCACTTTATATGTCATAAACATCCATATCAAAATATAGCACTGGGCTTCCCTAGTGGCATAGTGTTTAAGAATCTGCCTGCCAATGCAGGGGACACGGGTTCGAGCCCTGGTCCAGGAAGATCCCACATGCTGTGGAGCAACTACGTCCATGCGCCACAACTACTGAGCCAGTGTGCCGCAACTACTGAAGCCCGCGCGCCTGAAGCCCGTGTTCCGCAGCAAGAGAAACCACTGCAGTGAGAAGCCCGCGCACCAAAGCGAAGAGCAGCCCCTGCTCGCCGCAACTAGAGAAAGCCTGTGCGCAGCAACGAAAACCCAACGCAGCCAAAAATAAATAAAATTAAATTAAAAAATTTATAAAAAAAATATAGCACTACCTCAACTTTTTTTTTTTTTTTTTTTTTTTTTT
>NW_006796397.1:1300820-1313591 GCF_000442215.2 Lipotes vexillifer
AGGATCTCCCCAGCCCGGGGCACGAACCTGTGTCCCCTGCATCGTCAGGTGGACTCCCAACCACTGCGCCACCAGGGAAGCCCTACCTCAACTTTTTAAATGGTTGCACAGTGTTTTATAGTATAGTTTCATTATAACTGATTTTACTAAATGTCTGTTGATTAATGTTTAGTTTCTTCCTATTCTTTGTAATTATAATTAATTCTGCAATGACATCTTAGCAGTTCTCTGAATATTTTTAAAAGATAAACTGTATTATTTTTTCTTTTTAAAATTAACTTTGAAATATAATTTGTATACAATAAACTGAACTCATTAAAAGTGTACAATTCAATGAATTTTGACAAAAGCATCCACCCATGTAACCAATACCACAATCAAGCTATAGAACATTTTCATCACCTCAAAAAACTTTCTCACGTTCCACCCCAACCCTGGCTACAGGCAACTGTTGTTCTGCTTTCTGTTGCTGTAGATTAGGTTACATTTTATAGAACTTTATGTAAGTGGAATTATATACTATGTATTTTTTTGAGTCTGGCTTCTTTAATTTAGCATAATGTTTTTGAGATTCATCCATGTAGTTGCCTGCATCACGAGTTCTTTCTTTATATTGCTGAGTAGTACTTCATTGTATGGATATACCACATTCTGCTTATCCGTTCATTTGTTGATGAATAAGTGCTTCCAATTTTTGGATGTTATGAATAAAGTTACTATGAACATTCATGTAGAAGTCCTAGTGTAGACATATGTTTTCATTTTTCTGGGACGTGAACTTTATAAGAAACTGCAAAGTGTTTTCCAAAGTCGTTATACTATTTTACATTCCTACCAGCAGTATGGTAGAGTTTCAGCTACCTATATTTTTGCCAATACTTTCTAATTTTAGCCATTCTACTGGAGGTGTAATAGTATATCATTGTGGCCTTGATTTGCATTTCCCTGGTGACTAATTGTGTTGAGTGTCTTTGTCATTTGTAGATCTTATTTTATGATGCAACTTTTGAAATATGCTACCCATTTAAAATAATTAGGTTGTGTTCTTACTATTGCATTGTAAGAGTTATTTATATATTCTAGATACAAGTCCTTTGTCAGATGTGTGCTTTGCAAATGTTTTCTCCCAGTCCGTGGTTTGCCTTTTTATTTGCTGGATGGTGTTTTCCAAAGAACAAAAGTTTTTACCTATAAATAAAGTTCATGAATTATTTTTTTTTAAACATCCAAAGAGAGAGAAAGAAAGAGAGAGAAATTAAATGGTGGTTAGTGTAGGTTCTGTATTGAGTGCATACAGTATTTCAATTCCTTGGAAATTGTTAACTGTGTGTTGATTAGTGTATTGTATTAATCGAAACACCCCGTTTTCTTATTGCCTTGGGTAACAGAATTTGCTATATTTATGTGCCCTCATGCAGTGACTCTGAAATTTAAATGCCATCTTAAACTCTTTTCTTTTTTTTAAAATGTGACTTGGGAAATGCAGGGGAAAAGGAATACTTCAGCTCTCTGATGAACATTTATATCAGAATGATTTTTTTCCCTAAATGAGTAATCTACAAAAGTCTGTCAAGAGTAATAATAAAATCATCTACTGAGCGCTTACTATGTCAGTCACTGTGCTAAATGGCTTATTTCATTTAATCCTCACAACCGTTACCCTGTGAATTGGTCACCACTGTTATCCCCACTTTATAGATAAAGAAACGGTACAAATTCATTCAACTTACTGCAGAGCGCAGATCCAAACCCCAGATGATATTGCCTGTATGCTTTGACTACCACCCACACTTCACTCATTCTGTGAGTTTCCTTTGGCGCATTAAAACAGATGTATTGTATGTCATCAATAACATTAACTTAACAGTGCATCTAAATTGTTGCACCCTAAGATTATTTACTGCCCAATCTATATTCTGATTTCCCAACATGTCCCCCAATACTTTTTTTTTCCCCAATACTTTTAACACCAATATTTAACACATGGAACATTAATGTTCCATGCTGTTTTAATAGGTCTATAATAACCAGCTATTGCATCTCAACCATACAGTCTTTATTTTTAAATAGCTTTTATAAAGCTGTCTCACCATCCTTATTTAGGTATTCATTGGTTTTGAGGGTAAACTGCTTTCAGATATTTATATAATGAAAATGAAATATTTTCAAATATTTCATTTCAGCCTCAAAAATATTTTTTTCAATGTAGAAACGTATTTTTTGAACTTACATTTGCCAATATTCTTAAGTAAAAAATTAGAAGATTCTAGTATTGAATCTTCTATCTCTCTGTCAAGGTATAGCTCAAAAGACAAGAATCTGGAAGGAAAGAGAAAAATTGACATGGGAGACGAGGGCTGTCCCTCATAAATAAGAAATGTTGCTGCGTCACAGCTGTCCTTCATTTTCAGAAAAATTAATGAGAATCAATGGAGGCATGCAGAGTGAGGTCTCAGTGCATCACAGAGCTGGCTCCTACTGAGGGGTGGCGCATTTTCAATGAGGGATTCAGAGGGATGGTGATAGCATATTAGTCCAAGTTGTTTTTTTTTTTTTTCCTATAACTCCCTCAAATAGTGAATGATCTCTGTGGCATGCTTAGAACAGGGCCTGGCATTAAGTACTGCTCACTGTTACTGTTATTATTGTCACTAAAGCTGACATAGTACCACTAGACCAAGAACTGCAAACTCAAATACCTCCAGGGGCCAGGTGGATCACACAGCTGACACACTCAAATGCGGCAGTAAACTGGAGTCATTTAAAGGCAGCAGCCGGTGCCCGGTTCCACCCGAGCGTGCCTGTAGGCTAAGGTTGACAAATCTGTCTGGTTTGCAAGAGGATTAAAGAATAAGAATTTGTATGTAGATTTTGATTGTTTAAGGTTAATGATGACTTTGAGTAAGTTTAAAACAGCCCAAAATTTATTGAAGGTCCAAAGAAACCAGTCTCTACAGGTCAATTAGCTTTTGAGTAGCTTGTTTGTGATTCCACTCTAGACCCTCAAACACGATGTCACTTAATTTTGAAATGACACTTTTATTATACAAAGAAGATCTTAGTTTTAGTTTCTGCTCTCAATAACAGTGGGAGAATAGGCCCTTCATCTCTCTTGAGAAACCTCATTTGCTTTGCTAATCTCAGCAATCCCCTCTAGTTAAATTACTCTAAAACTTTTGTCAAGTTTCAATTCTGCGTTTCACTGGCCTATTCCCCATAATGCCATGGATCCAAAATAAAGTTCTTTTTTCCTCAGATATGCATCTTTTTTAAAAATTTAATTTATTTTTAATACATGAGTTTCTTATTAGTTATCTATTTTATACATTTTAGTGTATACATGTCAATCACAATCTCCCAATTCATCACACCACACCCCCACCCTGCTTTCCCCCCTTGGTGTCCATAACGTTCGTTCTCTACATCTGTGTCTCAGTTTCTGTCCTGCAAACCGGTTCATCTGTACCATTTTTCTAGGTTCCACATATATGCGTTAATATACGATATTTGTTTTTCTCTTTCTGACTTACTTCACTCTGTATGACAGACTCTAGGTCCATCCACGTCTCTACAAATGACCCAATTTCGTTCGTTTTTATGGCTGAGTAATATTCCATGGTATATATGTACCACATCTTCTTTATCCATTCATCTGTCCATGGGCATTTAGGTTGCTTCCATGACCTGGCTACTGTAAATAGTGCTGCAATGAACATTGGGGTGCATGTGTCTTTTTGAATTATGATTTTCTCTGGGTATATGCCCAGTAGTGGGATTGCTGGGTCATATGGTAATTCTATTTTCAGTCTTTTAAGGAACCTCCATACTGTTCTCCATAGTGGCTGTATGAATTTACATTCCCACCAACAGTGCAAGAGGGCTCCCTTTTCTCCACACCCTCTCCAGCATTTGCTGTTTGTAGATTTTCTGATGATGCCCATTCTAACTGGTGTGAGGTGATACCTCATTGTAGTTTTGATTTGCGTTTCTCTAATAATTAGTGATGTTGAGCAGCTTTTCATGTGCCTCTTGGCCATCTGTATATCTCCTTTGGAGGAATGTCTATTCAGGTCTTCCGCCCATTTTTGGATTGGGTTGTTTGTGTTTTTAATATTGAGCTGCATGAGCTGTTTATATATTTTGGAGATTAATCTTTTGCCGTTGATTCGTTTGCAGATATTTTCTCCCATTCTGACAGAAATGGGAGAAAGTCTTTTCGTCTTGTTTATAGTTTCCTTTGGTGTGCAAAGCTTTTAAGTTTCATTAGGTCTCATTTGTTTATTTTTGTTTTTATTTCCGTTGCTCTAGGAGGTGAGTCATAAAAGATCTTGGTGTGATTTATGTCAAAGAGTGTTCTTCCTGTGTTTTCCTCTAAGAGTTTGAGAGTGTCTGGTCTTACATTTAGGTCTTTAATCCATTTTGAGTTTATTTTTGTGTATGGTGTTAGGGAGTGTTCTAATTTCATTCTTTTACATGTAGCTGTCCAGTTTTCCCAACAGCACTTACTGAAGAGACTGTCTTTGCTTCATTGTATATTCAGTCCTCCTTTGTCACAGATTAGTTGACCATAGGTGCCTGGGTTTATCTCTGGGCTTTCTATCCTGTTTCATTGATCTATATTTCTGTTTTTGTGCCAGTACCATGCTGTCTTGATTACTGTAGCTTTGTAGTATAGTCTGAAGTCTGGGAGTCTGATTCCTCCAGCTCTGTTTTTTGCCCTCAAGATTGCTTTGGCTATTTGGGGTCTTTTGTGTCTCCATACAAAACTGGAGATTTTTTGTTCTTGTTCTGTAAAAAATGCCATTGGTAATTTGATAGGGATTGCACTGAATCTGTAGATTGCTTTGGGTAGTATAGTCATTTTCACAATATTGATTCTTCCAATCCAAGTACATGGTATATCTCTCCATCTGTTTGTGTCATCTTTGATTTCTTCCATCAGTGTCTTATAGTTTTCTGAGTAAAGATCTTTTACCCCCTTAGGTAGGTTTATTCCTAGGTATTTTATTCTTTCTGTTGCAGTGGCGAATGGGAGTGTTTCCTTAATTTCTCTTTCAGATTTTTCATCATTAATATATAGGAATGCAAGAGATTTCTGTGCATTAATTTTGTATCCTGCAACTTTACCAAATTCATTGATTAGCTCTAGTAGTTTTCTGGTGGCATATTTAGGATTATCTTTGTATAGTATCATGTCGTCTGCAAACAGTGACAATTTTACTTCTTCTTTTCCAGATTGTATTCCTTTTATTTCTTTTTCTTCTCTGATTGCCGTGGCTAGGACTTCCAAAACTATGTTGGTGGGAGTGGACATCCTTGTCTTGTTCCTGATCTTAGAGGAAATGCTTTCAGTTTTGCACCATTGAGAATGATGTTTGTTGTGGGTTTGTTGTATATGACCTTTATTATGTTGAGGTAGGTTCCCTCTATGCCCACTTTCTGGAGAGTTTTTGTCATAAATGGGTGTTAAATTTTGTCAAAAGCTTTTTCTGCATCTATTGAGATGATCATATGGTTTTTATTCTTCAGTTTGTTAATATGGTGTATCACATTGATTGATTTGCATATATCGAAGAATCCTTGCATCCCTGAGATAAATCCCACTTGATCATGGTGTATGATCCTTTTAATGTGCTGTTGCATTCTGTTTGCTAGTATTTTGTTGAGGATTTTTGCATCTATATTCATGAGTGATATTGGTCTGTAATTTTCTTTTTCTGTGACATCTTTGTCTGGTTTTGCTATCAGGGTGATGGTGGCCTCATAGAATGAGTATGGGAGTGTTCCTTCCTCTGCAAGTTTTTGGAAGAGTTTGAGAAGGATGGGTGTTAGCTCTTTTCTAAATGTTAGATAGAATTCATCTACAAAGCCATCTGGTCCTGAACTTTTGTTTGTTGCAAGATTTTATTTTATTTTATTTTATTTATTTATTTATTTTTTGCAGTACGCGGGCCTCTCACTGTTGTGGCCTCTCCCGTTGCGGAGCACAGGCTCCGGACGTGCAGGCTCAGTGGCCATGGCTCACGGGCCCAGCCACTCCGCGGCATGTGGGATCTTGCCAGACCGGGGCACGAACCCATGTCCCCTGCATCGTCAGGCGGACTCTCAACCACTGTGCCACCAGGGAAGCCCCTGTTGGAATAATTTTAATCATAGTTTCAATTTCATTACTTGTGATTGGTCTGTTCATATTTTCTCTTTCTTCCTGGTTCAATCTTGGAAGGTTATACCTTTCTAAAAATTTGTCCATTTCTTCCAGGTTGTGCATTTTATTGGCATAGAGTTGCTTGTAGTTGTCTCCTATGATGCTCTGTTTTTCTGTGGTGTCCTGTTGTAACTTCTCCTTTTTCATTTCTAATTTTATTGATTTGAGTCCTTTCCCTCTTTTTCTTGATGAGTCTGGCTAATGGTTTATCAGTTTTGTTTATCTTCTCAAAGAACCATCTTTTAGTTTTATTGATCTTTGCTATTTTTTTTTGTTTCGATTTCATTTATTTCTGCTGTGATCTTTATGGTTTCTTTCCTCTGCTAACTTTGGGTTTTGTTTGTTTTTCTTTCTCTAGTTCCTTTAGGTGTAAGGTTAGATTGTTTATTTGAGATTTTTCTTGTTTCTTGAGGTAGGATTGTATTGCTATAAACTTCCCTCTTAGAACGGCTTTTGCTGCATCTCATATGTTTTGGATCGTTGTGTTTTTGTTGTCATTTGTCTCTAGGTAATTTTTTATTTCCTCTTTGATTTCTTTAGTGATCTCCTGGTTATTGAGTAATGTATTGTTTAGCCTCCATGTGTTTGTGATTATTACATTTTTTCCCCCTGTAATTTATTTCTAATCTCATAGCATTGTGATCAGAAAAGATGCTTGATATGATTTCAGTTTTCTTAAATTTACTGAGGCTTGTTTTGTGACCCAAGATGTGATCTATCCTGGAGAATGTTCTGTGTGCAATTGAGAAGAAAGTGTAATCTGCTGTTTTTGGATGGAATGCCCTATAAATATCAATTAAATCTACCTGGTCTGTTGTGTCATTTAAAGCTTGTGTTTCCTTATTAATCTTCTGTCTGGATGATCTGTCCATTGGTGTAAGTGAGGTGTTAAAGTCCCCCACTATTACTGTGTTACTGTTGATTTCTACTTTTATAGCTGTTAGTATTTGCCTTATGTATTGAGGTGCTCCTATGTTGGGTGCATATATATTTATAATTGTTATTATCTTCTTCTTGGATTGATCACTTAATCACTATGTAGTGTCCTTCCCTTAATCATTATGTAAGGACTGATCCCTTAATCATTATGTAGTGTCCTTGTAACATTCTTTATTTTAAAGTCTATTTTATCTGATATCAGTATTGCTACACCAACTTTCTTTTGATTTCCATTTGAATGGAATATCTTTTTTCATGCCCTCATTTTTGGTCTGTATGTGTCCCTAGGTCTGGAGTGAATCTCTTGTAGACAGCATATATATGGGTCTTGTTTTTATACCCATTCAGTGAGCCTGTGTCTTTTGTTTGTAGCCTTTGAATCCATTTACATGCAAGGTGATTATCTTATTACCATTTTTTAAATTGTTTTGGGTTTGTTTTTGTACGTCCTTTTCTTCTCTTGTGTTTCCCACTTAGAGAAGTTCCTTTGCATTTGTTGTAGAGCTGGTTGGGTTGTGCTGAATTCTCTTAGCTTTTGCTTGTCTGTAAAGCTTTTGATTTCTCCTCGAATCTGAATGAGATCCTTGCCAGGTAGTGTTATCTTGGTCGTAGGTTCTTCCCTTTCATATATCATGACACTTTAAATATATCATGCCCCTCGCTTCTGGCTTGTAGAGTTTCTGCTGAGAAATCAGCCATTAACCTTATGGGAGTTCCCTTGTATGTTATTTGTTGTTTTTCCCTTGTTGCTTTTAACTATTTTTCTTTGTCTTTAATTTTTGCCAGTTTGATTACTGTGTGTCTCAGCGTGTTTCTCCTTGGGTTTATCCTGCTTGGGACTCTCTGTGCTTCCTGGACTTGGGTGGCTATTTCCTTTCCCATGTTAGGGAAGTTTTCGACTATAATCTCTTCAAATGTTTTCCTGGGTCCTTTCTCTCTCTCTCTTCTCCTTCTGGGACCCCTATAATGTGAATGTTGGTGCATTTAATATTGTCCCAGAAGTCTCTTAGGCTGTCTTCATTTCTTTTCATTCTTTTTTCTTTATTCTGTTCCGCAGCAGTGAATTCCACGATTCTGTCTTCCAGGTCACTTATCTGTTCTTCTGCCTCAGTTATTCTGCTATTGATTCCTTCCAGTGTATTTTTCATTTCAGTTATTGTATTGTTCATCTTTGTTTGTTTGTTCTTTAATTCGTCTAGGTCTTTGTTAAACATTTCTTGCATCTTCTCGATCTTTGCCTCCATTCTTTTTCCAAGGTCCTGGATCATCTTCACTGTCATTATTCTGAATTCTTTTTCCGGAAGGTTGCCTCTCTCCACTTCCTTTAGTTATTTTTCTGGGGTTTTATGTTGTTCCTTCCTCTGGTGCATAGTCCTCTGCCTTTTCATTTTGTCTGTCTTTCTGTGAATGCAGTTTTCATTCCACAGACTGCAGGATTATAGTTCTTGCTTCTGCTGTCTGTCCTCTGATGGATGAGGTTATCTACGAAGCTTATGCAAGCTTCCTGATGAGAGGGACTGGTCAGTGCCATGGTTTTTGATGGTCAAATATGGCTTTGTTAATAGGTGCTCCAGTTCCATCCTCCAGATGTTTTCTAACAGTTGCCCTGAGGGAAAATGTCTGAGTAGAGTTATAGATGACAACCGTAGGACATGGAGTAAGACCGCTTTCTCATCACTTTGTGCTTTAAAAATTAAATAAACAGTCAAATGTACTATGAACATTTTTTTTCTCCTCTTCAATTTCCTGAATCAAAAAACAACAAAGAAATTAAAGGGTGTGAAAAAAATTCCTTTTGCCTCATATCAATTACCAAACTAAATATCATAAAATTATGACCTTTCTTCCCTTAGTAATTCATATTGGCAAGAATGTAGATGAAAAGAAAACTTTGGGGAGACTGGTGTACTATGTAAATAGGAACATCCACTACCTCTTGTGAAAGTGACCATTAATTCCTAGGGCTAGGGCACATATTTTGTTAAAACAACTAGGGCCAGATTGTGCCATCTGTATTCTCCTTCTCCCAGGCAGCTTTGGGGTAAGGAAGGGAGTAGAGGGGGAAGGATATATCTCCAGAGTTAGTAAGTTTTGTTCACTGATCCCAGCCAGGGCAGGTAGATTTCTGGAAAAAAAGCAGGGACAGACCCCTTCCCAGCTGTAATACTCTTCTACTCCCACTACATCCCTCCCTTCTCTCTGTACCCCTGTTCAGAGTTCCGAAAAAGATGTGGTTGGAGGGTAGGAGATTGTAGAGAAGCACTTGGAAAACAGCTGTTCAAGACTCAGGGTGAGGAGTGTGTCAGAAATCTCCTTGGATTAGACTTACTCATTTTTTAGTCTTATTGCTTCTGTTTATTAGCTGAGTGACCTTGGATAAGTACCTAAACTTCATTCGGCCTTCTTGAGCTCATCTGAAAAGTCAGGGGATTGGGTTAGAGCTAGATGATCTCCAGTGCCTTTCAAGACTTGACAACTATGAGTCTCTTCTGTAATTCTTTGCCTCATCTAAGACAATGCACGGCAGCATGTGCTTTTTGTAGGGGTCTGCTAAAAAAGATCCAGGCACCTTTCTTTTAAAATAACTCATTTTCCTACAATCATGTGTTTCTTTAAAAACAAATACAAGAGGATTGGATTGATCATAGTAACATGCTTCTAGAAATATCTTGTGGCAGGAAGACTACTTATTTCTCCTTAAGGACTGCATATTGGCCAGACTCCACATGCTTTTCGTTTCTTTGAGCCAGAACTCAGCTAGTATGCTCTTAGTAAGGACTGATGAAACTGTATAAAAGGTAAAGTAAGTTTCTCTTTTAAGACAGGAGAGTAAGCCTATAGGAACCTACTTCCCCCCATGACTCCATTGAAATAAAAGTAAACCAGTATCCCCCAAAAAGTATGTGATTGGAATGGGTAGAAGCCCATGGACTGGAGATTTCAACTAATTTCTAAAAGATAAAAAGTGAAAGGGGAGGATTAATGGTTGCATTGGCAGAAAATGCCACAGGCTAGAATACACAAGATAAAGTGACAGAATCCTGAGAAAAAAACAAATTCAGAACAACAAAAGTCACAGACCACATATGAAGTAAACTACAACTAGGCATGAATATAAGCAGTTAATAGACTGTAAGAAAAAACGATCCATTTGCCCTTGATGCTAGCAATAGCCACATTTGAGAGACCTGGGGGTTATAACATTGGGTCCATGAAAAATGTCATCCTAGCATATAACACTGAACAATGCTTATATTGATCATAATAAAATACATGCAGTGTATTGGCCTGCTTCCATTGTTTATTACGTTATAATAAACTTTATTTTTAGAACACTTTTAGATTTATAGAAAAATTATAAAGACACTACAGAGTTCCCCTATTATTAACACCTTATAATATAAGTATCATCCATTTGTTAAATTAATGAACGAGTACTGATCCATTATCATTAACTAAAATCCATACTTTATGCAGATTTCTTTAGTTTTTATCTAATGTCTTTTTCTGTTCCAAGATCCCATCCAGGATACCACATTACATTTAGTCATCATGTCTCCTTAGGCTCCTCTTGGCTCTAATAGTTTGTCAGACTTTCCTTATTCTTGATGACCTTAATGAGTTTGAGGAGTACTAGTCAGGTATTTTATACAATGTCCCTTATTTGGGATTTGTGTGGTGTTTTTCTTATGATTAGACTGGTGTTACGGGATTTGTAGAGAAGACCACAAAGGTCAAGTGCCGTTTTTGTCACATCAAATCAAGGGTACGTACTATCAACGTGACTTATCACTCTTTCTGACCTTGATAACCTGGTTGAGGTAGTGTTTGCCAGGTTTCTCCAGTGTAAAATTTCCCCTTGCTCCCACCTTTTCATACTGTCCCCTTGGGAAGGAAGTATATAGATTATTAACTTCTAAAGTCAACCTATAGATAAAGTAGGAAAGAATTTTTCGTGATTGCAGTACTGAATGTAAATATTAACAGTTTTGTTAGTGGTTAAATGTTGCTGACAAAAAAAAAAAAGGGAAAGGAAAAGTGGAGGAACGGGAAGGGGGATCAATACCTTCATTTTATAGAGGAAATCCATAGATACACTAATAAAAAATAGAAATTTGAGTCCTTGTTCAAAAATGTAAACATTTAGGACTTCCCTGGTGGCGCAATGGTTAAGAATCCACCTGCCAATGCAGAAGACACGGGTTCGATCCCTGGTCCGGGAAGATCCCACATGCAGCAGAGCAACTAAGCCCACGTGCCACAACTACTGAGCCCGCATGCCACAACTACTGAAGCCCATGCGCCTAGAGCCCGTGCTCCGCAACAAGAGAAGCCACTGCAATGAGAAGCCCGCATGCTGCAAAGAAGAGTAGCCCCTGCTTGCCGCAACTAGAGAAAGCCCATGTGCAGCAATGAAGACCCAGTGCAGCCTAAAATAAATAAGTTTATTTAAAAAAATGTAAACGTTTGGTTCCAATAGAGGAAATAAAACACTATTACTGCTGTTAAACATTGGGAAGAGAAGAGTAGTATGAGATACATTCTGATTTTCATACTATGAATTGACTGACATTGACTAAAGTTGGTAATCCAAGAACAGAGATATAGAATGCACTGGAAGTAAAGACTGAATGATCTCACTCCAGATAAAACCAGTTTTCCTCTGTAGAAGGGATTGGAGCTAACTAAGCAAGGAAAAGAGGAAAGGCTCTAGCTTTTCCCTGGAAGTTCTTTTATACTACTTGATTTATTACCATGTGCACAACTCATTTGCTTTAAAGCCAAAGATGATGTGTAGGGTGGTGTCAGGACTAATACTGGACCACCCAGTATGACCCCTTTTGACTCCAGTGATCCAAGCAAACCCAACTGCCTAAACATCATTCACACCAAACCATACTACTATGTGGTGTTTTGTTGAGGCAGGAACCTTACTTCTGAGAGAATAAAGGGGTAATCTTCTTAGGTCTTTGATTTGTAGGAAAGGCATTTAAAAAAGAGAACTCTGTTTGTAGAAAAAAAGATTAGGAAGATTTCAGTTGCAAAAGAGAACCTGGCTGAAAGATGCATCAACTGTCTCTGGTTGAGAAGTATTGGCAGTCAGTGAAATCCTTTGTGTGTTTCCTGTGTTTAGCATTATACATGTTTCAGTTTAAAAGCCTTTACTGTCATTAGCTAATTACCTCCCAAGGATGCAGGGTAGTTAGAGGGAATATTGGAACCAAGCCAGATTTTAGAGCTGAAAGATGTATATGTGTCTGTACCAGCCCTGATTCAGGGTGTAGTTGTTATACCATTTCACACACAGCGATCGACCCGCTAATGTGTGGTTACTCAATCTATAAAGTTGTTTTCTAGATTCAACATCTCCTTGAGAAATACAAGTTACTGAAACAGAAGGGAACTTATTCCAATAGCATCTCTTATGAGTGTCTTGAAAATCAACATTGGTGACAGTTTTAGATTCATCATTAAATCAGAATCTCCAAAGTGAGGCCTGGATACTGGAAGTTATTAAAAGTGCCCAGATGATTCTAGAGTAGAGACAGGCTTGAGGACCACTTATTTAAGTGGAAAATAACTGCTCCTTTCCCTAACCCCAACAGTAAATATATCTACTATGAAAA
>NW_006796397.1:1313601-1318327 GCF_000442215.2 Lipotes vexillifer
GAAATACAACATTTGGCTAAGGAGAAATTTTTATAAACACTAATTGTTAATAAATATTACAACTTGTTTTGTATAAACTATATATTTTACATTATAGAAGTGCTCAAGAAATTTTGAGATTATAGGAGAACAAATAGGTATGTCTCTGTGCATATAAAAAATCATCACACAAAGAGTCACCGTTCATGTTTTGGGATTTTTCTTTCCATTTTATTTTCATACTTTGTCTTTAAAAAAAAATTACTGACATTGCTCTTGTCAGATTGCATACACAATTTCATATCCTGCTTTTCAAATATACCATTATAATAAGCTTTTTCATCCTTTGATTCATCCTTTGAAAGTTATCTCTAAAAATGAAACCTAGTGAAATGAGGCAAACAGGGAAATTTATATCCACAATTAAACCAGAATAGAAATTCAGATACCTGTAGAGCATCAGCCCACAGGAATATTCTCTACCCTGTTTCTATTTGGAACATTCAGACCAGCAGTATCTAGAACATGTGCTCAATTTCTGCAGCCAAATTTTGACTATATTTGGTGTGTGGTGCCCCCTACTGGCTTTCCCAGGATTGTGCCTTTTTTCTGTTTGTAAACTATGCGTTTTGGTAAGGACTCTAAAGAAGGGAGTTACATTGTATGCGTGCAAGTTTGAATTTTGCATGTCTGTATTTTTATTAATATGTGTAGCCTTAATGTAGAATTGAATCTGTCTTAATACTGGATCTGACTGTGGGTCTGTTTCCTTTTTATTTATTCCACAAACATTTTAGAGTCTACCATGTGCCAGGGGTATTGTGCTAGGGGGCTGGAAACATAAAGATGAAATCTCCACCTTCAAGTGGTTCATTATCTATCCCAGGCAGGATAACCTACTTAACATGCCTTGGATATTCCAGCAGAAGAACCTGACTCCGTATAGATCCTTGTCCTCCTCTATCTAGGAAAATCATCCTCTTCAATGAAGCATGCAGCTTTGGGACAGACACATGTGGCAGAGCCAGGAAGAAAGAGGACACCTTTCCAGCAGGGCAGATCCACCAAATCAATTCTGGCCATCAGTGGGGTTGACAGATGTCACAGACAGCTTGCTCTCAATTTACTTAGGAAATTAAAATTTATGATGGACTATAACACATTAATAGATAAAATGAGTGGCAATAATTCAGAGGTTTAATTGAGCCCCTATAAGGGAATAAACCTCATTTTCTAGAAATGTAAACTTTATATAATATGTACCTAAGGAAGGGAGGTAATTATTACTTTTTTTTTTATATGTATAACTGATTCACTTTGTTATAAAGCAGAAAGTAACACACCATTGTAAAGCAACTATACTCCAATAAAGATGTAAAAAAAAAAAAAAAAAAACAAAACAGGCACATGTGCGCCAGAGCAGAAAGCAGAGGCACGGCAGTTGGGTCTGGGGGGAAACAACAGGCCTAGTGGGAGGTCAGCAATGGCTGAAGAATCCTTGAGGATGGTTATATTTAAACGGCTTCATCCTGCTGGGGCCCCTGAAAAGCCGCAGACCCATTTTCTCCTGGGGAAATTCCTTGGGCCCCCCCACGCTGTCATCGTGGCTCTCCGTCTCCAGGTAGACGTCCAGCAGCACACACAGGCACTGCAGCTGGTTCATCAAGAGCTGGTGGCCGGGCCGGGGGCCGCACATCTCCTTGTAGCACACATTGACCTCACTGTCCATGGCCCGAATATTGTCGTCGTTGTTGTTGGTTTTCTCCCCTTTCCAGTTCAGACAGAGCTGGAAAATGGGTGGGATGGAGGAGTAGCCGGGGTTCAGCACCACGGCAGCCTGGAGCTTAGCTGTGCCCCTTTCCATGAGTGCCATATAGTAGAGATTGGTGTCCCCAGCCAGTCCCGCCCCCACGATGTCTTTGGTAAAATGCAGCTCCGTATAATCCTCATGGGCAATCGTCACCCACTTCACCAGGCGAGAGACAACCTTTGCAGTGAAGAGGTGCTGGCAGTCACTGGTAACTGGCACAATGCCGTGTTCCAGGGAGGCACACCGTTTGTGGAGGGCCAGGCGGGACTGCACCCTGGTTTTCAGCAGTTTCATGGTGGTCTCCATGTGGCTGGCACTCAGAGAGTGGTCAGCGATCACAGTGTGCTGGGGCTGCTCTTTGGGGAAGTGGAGGCCACCCAGCTTCTGCACCCACAAATAGGGATGTCCTAAGTCAAGTACGTAGTCCCTCAAAGTCAGGATGCCAACTTTATCAAACTGATACTGATTGGCTGGATGTGGAGTTTTCTTTCCATGATCCCCAGGATACAAACAGCTCAGCACTGAGTCAGGAGACGGCAAGTCACCTGCACTGATGGGGGTGATCAGTTCTGTGGCGGTTGTCACTTTGGCTTTTACCGTCATGATGTTGAGGTTCATGAGGCAGTAGAAAGTCAGGTGCAGTACCTGCAGTCATCTTTGCACCTCAGGTCCAGCATGACGGACAGCGGGTGCCTCTTCAGCATCTCCTTGCGCTTGTCTTGCCCATACGCAGTGGCCTGGACATAGAGGGGAGGAGGTAGGTGTCGGGCTGTCTCATACTGCTTGTGAGCTTGGTTGAAGGGCATAAACAGATACTCCTGCACCGGTAGGGAAGCCTGCATGATGCTGTTGAGATGAGGCTGGAGGCTACTCAGGTACTCCTTCTTTACTTCAGTCTCCTTAAGGATCTTCTCCTTGTTGGACAGGCACTCTCGGTACTTCTCTGCCAGCCTTTGCCACTGCTCCAGCTCCCAGTCCAGACGTGCAAGGGTTTGCTGGTGAGGGTCTCCCATGGTGACTTTCGCCTTGCTGATATCTGGAGGAGCCTCCTTATAAAACTCCTCTAAGCTGACCAGATCGATTTCTTCGTACTTTGACTTAAACTCCAGACATTTGGTGATCTCCTTCTGCAGGTGCATCATGTCATACAACAGGTTCTGGAGCTGCAGGTGATAGGCGTCCACTTTCTGCTTGGCCTCAAGAGTCTGATCTCTTCCTTTCTTCAACCTGATGTGGGCTAATCAGTTACGCTTTTTTAGAGTCATGAAATGCACACAGCTCTGGATCCTCTGATCTTCCGTCTCAACTGCCGCATCCTTGCCTCCCCTGCTCTTCAGGTCCTGGATCTCGGCCATGAGCCTCTGCAACTCCTGGCACGTGTACTTGTACAGCTCATAGTCTCTGCAGGGTCCCACAGGTCCACCTCAGCCTCCTCGCTGTAGTATTTACCTTCCTGTTCAGTGTCAGAATGATTACGCTTCCCTTCAGCTGGAGCTCCATCACTTCGGATCACTTTGGGCTTTGTTTTTTGCTCGATTCTGATGACATGGTTGTTTGGTGAAGTCAGGAGGAAACAGCAGAGACCTCAGAGGTGGTTGTGAACATTAATGCAGGAGGCGCTCCACTGGGGCAGGCGATGAAGATGATCTGAGAGCAGGGCACACTGCACCCCGACCTGTCCCTGCCAGCGAGCCACTTCCCGCGGCTCGCGCACCGTAGAGCAATTATTATGTTTTGAAAGCGCTTTTGCATTTAAAATTTTACCTCCATTTTGGGGGGAGGAAATGCATATGAAACTAATGGAGTTTTTCTAATCTGAGGAAGGCCTAAAACATAGAACAAAGTGAGGACTCTCTAAAGCCTTCTTTCTTTTTTTTTTTTTTTTTTTTTTGGCAGTACGCGGGCCTCTCACTGTTGTGGCCTCTCCCGTTGCGGAGCACAGGCTCCAGACGCGCAGGCCCAGCGGCCATGGCTCACAGGCCCAGGCATGTGGGATCTTCCCGGACTGGGGCACGAACCCGTGTCCCCTGCATTGGCAGGCAGACTCCCAACCACTGCGCCACCAAGGAAGCCCCTCTAAAGCCTTCTTGATCACTTCTTTTGGTATGCAGTTTCTTTTACCACATTATGTGCAATTATGCAAATGATAGGTTAGCAAGCCCCTTCCCACGCCCCCTTTTTAACCTGAGGACCCTGATGATAATGCTGGGTCTACAAGGTTGAATCCATACACCAATAGACCCAAGCATGACTATATAATATTTATCCTGAATATGAAACCAGTTTATATAACATTGTACATCAACTATACCTCAAAAAAGTTTTTTTTAAAAATATGGGACCAGCAATTACTTGTTATGTGTTCTTGGATGAGTAACTTTCTTTTTAATTTGTCTTATTTGGAAAAGGATATAGCCTATCTTTTTTGTTAGGATTAGAAATAAGGCATGTAAAGTGTCCACCAGATTCCTAGCATATCACTGCTACTCAGTAGACAACCATAGGCACTTCTGAAGTTTGGGCTCTGGAACCTGGCTGCCTGAGTTTGAAACATCTCTACTTTTCTTTTAGGGGTGTGACCTTGGGCAAGCAACTTCACCTCTCTGGGTCTGTTTTCTAAAGTAGTGGCCGTAATGGTACCTACATCATAGAATTACTGGGCAGATGAAATGAGTTAATACATGTAAAGTGCTTTGGAACATTTATTAATATATAGGGCTTAATAATGGTTGCTTATTATTTTAATTGCTATTCCTTTTGGCTTTTAGAGACTCTTGCATCTTTTCGAAGCCGTATATGAAAATCAGGGAGAGATATCTTCCCATACGTATAAAACAATCCATTTAGTGCTGTCATACCAGTTGCTTTCCGCAGATTTCCACTCTTGTGGTTCTGTAACCAGATCTCCTTGATAAGTCCTCAGAGCCCTCAGCAGGA
>NW_006796397.1:1318443-1380283 GCF_000442215.2 Lipotes vexillifer
AGCAGGAATTACTTTGTTTATATTGAGTTTATAATAAGATAGTAATTCTTAGTTCTTGACTTTTGCAAGTATTTGTGAATTCCCTAAAGAATAGAGGGAGGAAGAATTATTTGGAGCTAATTAAGAAAACATTGTGAAATTAGGACTCCCTTTTGTAACTCCACTGTCACTTACTCTCCAAAATAATTGTAGGATGCTGTGGTTTTGGATGAAGCTCTGGACATCCAATTTGTCTGAATCTTTTCTTCAGTGGCTAATTGGCTAATGAGCCTCTCCTTTAAGATATAGTGACAATGTGCCTCACATAGGCCTTATAAAGGGGTGCAAAGAAGGGTCTCCATACCCAAAGAGTATGAAAAAGTAGCTAGACAAAGAAGTAACTAACAAAAATTCAACTGCGATAACTGCTATTAAGGTAACGTAGAGGGAAGGGGATTTTGACTAAGAGTTAGGGAGGGGTTTAGAAAGAGGTAACATTGATATTGAACCTTGAAGAATGGCAGAGGAGGGGAGGAAACATCATAGAAGCAGAGAGAACAAGATAAGCAAAGGCATAGAAACGTGAAACTACATGACTTGCGCTGGGAGCAGCAGATGGCCCTGTGTTACTGGGGCAGAAAGTATGCAGGTGGAGGGTTAGGAGATGAGGGACAAAGGTCCCTGCGTCCTCAGGAAGTCTGCTCACCTAGGTCTTCTCAGGGTCTGGGGAGTGGGATGGTGGGGCTTCTCTGACAGCTGCCTCAGGATCAGGTCTTGGGCGCTGCCCCTCACTTCCTCCTTCCCCCTGCAATCTTTCCTTGGCCTCAGCCCACACATCCTTTAACCTCTGCACTTAGAAAACCCTGTTCTCTTTTCTTTTCCAAGGGACTCTGCTGGTCTGGCGTTTACCAACCTTCTACCTCTTGCAAAATATGTGGAGGATGAAATGATATAAGACTTTGTACAAAACATTGGCCCCTCAGGGTAAAAATCTGAGCCTAGCAAAGTACAGACCCTGGGGGGCAGGAAAGAGACAACAATGAAGAAAAGGATGTTTGGCACATAGTTGGTGCTTATCCAATATTTGTTCCATAAGTGAATTAGGGGATGATGTGATAGTCTCTCAAGTATTATGGGGTGTCTCAGGCACTGCCACCTGCCTCTTCAAGAACACTTCCTATTTGGGAAGGAGGAAGGAAGGAGGGAAGAGACACATGTATTCTGGCTCTCCAGGTGTTTGTGCTGAGGTCAGGTTTCTTCTGGAGTTAGGAGTTCCTTGTCTGGCAGTTTTCTCTTTCAGGGGAGTAAGGTAGGGGTGTGTGTGTGTGTGTGTGTGTGTGTGTGTGTGCGCGCGCGTGTGTACATATGCGTGTGTGCACATGATACACACATATAAATAGTGTCCCAATGTTTATTTCCTTTCACTTATGCCAAGACCCGAAGACCTCAGATTACAAAATCATTCCTTTGCCTTGATAACAAGAAAAAAAGTTAAAAACCTCAGGGAGAGCTCAGTTTTAATTGTTAAACTTATGTGCTTGGCACTTAGGATACAAAGAAGACTTAGGTCTAATCTCAAAGGAATTTTAACCTGAGGAGACATAAAGCCAAACAGTATCTGATGCAAGGAAGATAGTGCTGGAGCAGAGGTTGGTCCAGGGAACTCAGAGGAGGGGCTTTTAATAGAGCCCAGGGCCCAGAGCCTTGCTATTCCAAGTCTAGTTTGACTGCCAGCAGCAACATCTCTTGGAAACTTGTGAGAAATGCAGACTCTCCGGCTCCAACCCAGACTGACTGAATGTGAATCATATGCTCATTAATATTTGAGAAGTACTGGTCTAGGGGGTGGGGGTGGGATGTGGGAGCGTTTTTTTATTTATTTATTTTTTATTTTTAATTTTTTTGGCGGTACGCGGACCTCTCACTGTTGTGGCCTCTCCCGTTGCGGAGCACAGGCTTCGGATGCGCAGGCCCAGCGGCCACAGCTCACAGGCCCAGCCGCTCCACGGCACGTGGGATCCTCCCAGACCGGGGCACGAACCCATGTCCCCTGCATCGGCAGGCGGACTCTCAACCACTGCGCCACCAGGGAAGCCCGGGAGCGTTTTTTTAAAGGAAATAAATTCTCAACTGTGTTTTGAGGATGAGTAGGGTTAACCAGGGGGTGTTCCAAACAGAGAGAAAAACCTAAGCAAAAGTTCAGTGACATGAAAAAGCATTGGGGGCTTCCCTGGTGGCACAGTGGTTGAGAGTCCGCCTGCCGATGCAGGGGACACCGGTTCACGCCCCGGTCCGGGAAGATCCCACATGCCGCGGAGCGGCTGGGCCCGTGAGCCATGGCCGCTGAGCCTGCGCGTCCTGTGCTCCGCAGCGGGAGAGGCCACAACAGTGAGAGGGCCGCGTACCGAAAAAAAAAAAAAAAAACGGAAAGAGTAGGGGAGAGAGGAGGAGGGAGAAATGTAGGAAGATGGCAGGTCAGGCAGTGGCTAGACCCTGATGGATGTGCTCTATGTTAAGGAGCTTTGCCTTCACCTAATCCATGATAGAGACGCATGATATATTTGGATTTGCCTTTAGATCACCGTGGCCCTGAGAAGCCTGAGAAGGTCAAGGTGGAAAGGCAGAGAAATTATTTATTTTTTTTTTATTTTTTTTTTTATTTTTTATTTTTTTCTTGCGTTATGCGGGCCTCTCGCTGTTGTGGCCTCTCCCATTTGCGGAGCACAGGCTCCGGACGCGCAGGCTCAGTGGCCATGGCTCACGGGCCCAGCCGCTCCGCGGCATGTGGGATCTTCCCGAAACGGGGCACGAACCCGCGTCTCCTGCATCGGCAGGCGGACTCTCAAGCACTGCGCCACCAGGGAAGCCCACAGAGAAATTATTTAGGAAGCTATGTCAATAGTTTGGGAGATAGATAATGAGAGTCTAACTCAGGTAGTGCAGTGAGTTGGAGAGCAGGGGCCAAATTTAAGACATTTTAGGAGGTAGTAAGCAGATGAGAGACTTCAGTACAGATTGAGGATGGGAGAAGGGGAGTAGCCTGGATGAGTCGCAGGCTTCTGGCTGGGATTAGTAGTGGGTGGTTGCTCATGACGCCACTAACACAGATGAAAGAATAAAGGAGGATGAACAGGTTTGAGGAAGGAAATCATGAGTTCAGTTTTCAACATGTTCTACTCCGGTGAATAGAAAACATGTATAGGAGGAAAAAAAAAGAAAAAGAAAACAATAAAAGGGTGGAGAACTGGGTGAATCAATCAGGGTGAAGGAAAGTGATGAGGAAGAAACAGTGCCCTGCCTAGATTTGGGGCTACAGGAATGCAACATAGTATACCTGTGAGTTTTTCCTTCAGTCCTGTTTCTAGGGGCTGCTTTCTTGGAACTTGGTTCCCGCAATTGCTTGGACCCCAAAGAAGGGCAGAGGGCTTGATTCATGATTTCCTATCCTGTGATCAACTCATTGTTAACATCATTTGCGCTATGAAAAAACATGTTTTCTAACCTGGAGTTCAAGCTGCTCCAGGGTTAGAATGACCTAACAGTTGTCTTTTTCCACACTGCCTTGTGGGTGAATGACTTTGCCCACTGTCCCCAACACTATTTCCAAAGTGACAATAATACAATGCTAATAAGTGTGTTTGCCCGTTGTTGTTCTTCCAGTTCTGGATGACTCCTGCCACAAATCTTCCCTGTCTGTTAACTTTTACTTTTATTTTGCACCTTGAAACTCAGAACTTGATCATGGCCTGTCTTGGATCATACTCATAATTGTTTCCTATTTAGCAATCTGTTCTCCTCTGCTCACAGAGTTCTAAAAACGTCCTGGACTTCTGCGTCTCCACGACAGAAACTCCATAAGGATTTTAACATTTTCCGATCAGTCATCACCAGCCAATAAAAAGCAAAATGTCGGCACGTGGTATAATATATTAGTTCGGGCAGGAGGAAGGTATTCCAACCAGATCCTTTCGCTCTTGCCAGAATCAAACATGGCGGGCCGCAGCCAGACCTTCCAGAACACCCAGCTCTCCTTCCCACGACCCCGGCAAGTCTCTGGGGCGCCTTTTTCTTCCACCTTCCTTACCCCTCGTCCGCTCCTAGAGGGTCAGCACCTGGGAGCGTGACAGCAGACCTGCTTCCCGCCCCCACTCCAGGGCCCGCCCATCAGCCTGCGCCAGCCAATCGCAGGCCGCGCTGCGACGGCCGGCAGCGCCGGCCGGCCCCGCCTCCCAGCCTCGCTGTGGCCTGCGGCTCCCGGGCAGGTAGCGCCGCTCTTGGTCGCGTTTACTGGCTGTGTGTAACCGCGGGTCACGGGCGCTCGCCTTCCCCCACAGCTCAGCCCAGCGCCGCCGCGGCCGTCGGCCCCGAGCCTCCGCCATGGACTTCGAGGACGGTAAGCGCGGCCTCTGGCTGGTCGCCGCGGCGGCGGGAGGCGGGGGGGCCTGCCCCGGGGGGCTGTTTACCGTCTCAAGATGGCCGTGTGGGCTTTGTTCTGCGGCCCCGGAGGCCGCCCGCCCGCCGCGGGCCCGGTGCCCGGAGTCGGCCTCTGTGGCGACCCGCGCGCCCGATCCCCCGGCCCGGCGCCCGCTGTGGCCCGCGACCCTGGAGTTCCGCGCCGGCCTCGGTGTGGGTAAGGACGCGCCTAAAGCGCCGCGGCCTCCGGACTCGGCCCCAGACTGGTCCCCGCCCCGCTGCGTGGAAATTGCCCGGACGCTTCCAACTTCCAGGTCTCGGGCTAAGCGGCAAGCGGGCCTCCCTTGCCGCGGCTCGCACTCGCGCCGTGGGCAGCGACCCAGATCGTCCTTTTAGTCAATCCCCAAACCCAGGTTACTTCTCGCCAGATAGGATTTTCAGAGGCTTGTTCACGGTCGTGTGCCTGGTTGTCTTAGTTTAAGACGAGTTTAAAGGGCATCTGTAAGTGATAAGTATAAGTAGATCTCTATCCGGAATGGAAAGTAAGGTGTTTCTGGTTAGCAAACTGGGATATTTATCCACCAAAAGACATTGCCCGGGCCTTAATCCCTAATTTGAAATATGTCTGTGAACCAAAGCATTTTTCTCTGGACGGTGTATGGATGGGACTTAAGTTAGAATTCTGGCACAGCATCACATGCCCTTCAAATTCAGACCTGTGCACAACCGCCTGTGTTGGACTTGCTGTTTAAATAAACCGTATTTTAGCAGTACCTTTCAGTCGTCTCTCAGGCCAGTTCTTTAAAGCATTTTCATAGGCTCACGAAGTAAAATGAATTTGGTTTTCAACTTGTCTTCAAATCTTGGCCAACTTTATAGGAACGGGTGTCAAGGTAAAATGAGTACGTAATGACAGCATTAGGGAGACATGAGAAGGGGTGTGAATAAACTGGATTTAGTCCTGAGTAACCAGGCATTTCTAAATAAAATCAGTTCACTACCTAGTTCTAAGCCTCTAACCCAACCCCCAGAATTATCTTTGAATGTGCTGTGAGTCTGACTAAATGATCTTTTGATCTTTGATTTGATTTCATGCCACAAAGAGTTAAAGCTATCAAATCTAAGTATATGAAAGGGGATTGGAATAACCTTTTTGTGGATAGTTTTAAGTTACTTTGAAACAGGAAGTTTAGGTATTAACAGTAGCACACTCTGGTGGCGTTTTTTTTGTTTTAGTTGGACTTTAACTAATCCTGTGTAGTGTAGTTGGATTCTGTTGTATCCAAATGACCACTCTGTTATAAATTCTTTTCTTTCAGTATTTATTAGTAAAATTAACTAAAGGATTTAACAATTGCCGAATTCGTTTTGACAGAGAAATTATCCATATGATTTTTTGATGATGATGCCACATCCTGGGTATATATAGCAACACACATATATACATATATGTATATACACTTCTCAGATAAGATCTTGAAATCTTTAGAGAGCAAATAAAGTGCTAAAAGAAATATTAACTTGGAAAAAATTATATATTACATAGAATCAATTCTCAGATGTCCCTGGTTTTTGCATTATTTGACACATATTTCCTTCCTTTTTGTTACTCCATATAAATCAGTACTGGATCCCCTTTTTTGGATGTTATTATTATTAGGTTTTATAAACTAATTTTAACATTACCATGATTTGGATGATAAACTTGCCATTTGGGGAGACAGTGAAAAGAAAGGGATATGTATTTTCCCATATGAAATATTTATAATTATTTACACCGTAGTTTTGCAGATAATTGCATTAATGGCATTTTAAAAATTGTGTTTGTTTTTAGTAGATGGGTATATAACTTCAGATTTTTGCTAATATTGCACTAATTCCTTTCTGTTAAATGTGTCTTCATAGATTACACACACTCTGCTTGCAGAAATACTTATCAGAGCTTTAATGGTGAGTATCCTCTTTCATTTTCTCTGAAATAAGTTAAGGGAATGCATTTCAGTTTTGCTCTTCATCCATATAAAGTACCAATGTAAAAAGGGAATTGTGCCTTGTTTCAGTCATTGTTTGGTCACTTGATGTATCAGCGTTAATGTTGTTATAATATATATATTATTTGAGTTAGAGAATTTGGGATCAGAAAAACTTAGGGCTATTGAGATTAATTTGACGCTGTTTTATTTGAATTATGAATCCTTTCATTTATAAAGTCCCTGACTGCACTGAGTGAGGACTTAACAAGCAGCTGAGTTATTTTTGTTGAATTAGAGGTTTTGGTATTGAGTAAAGTAGATTAGTGGATTATTGGCTTTGTTTTATACTGCTTCTTTTGTAACATTTTGACCTTGTTTTTGAGGTGGTTTGCTTTAATGTGTCCAAATGTGTTAGTATATAAAGAATTGTCTAGAGGAGCACATAAAGAAGCCTGATTGTTTATTGACATAAGCATGACATTAGAGTTGTGATTACAGAGCTAGGTAAAATCATAAGAGGTATGCAGCATACAATTGGGGTGGTGTTTTGATAGTTATTAGAATTAAGGCTTTACCAGACAGAATAATAACACAAAAAGAACATGGAACAATTCAAAGAGGTTAAAAAGCATTATATGAATGACACCAGGGAGTGGAATTAAATATCCTAATTGCCAGAGAAATGCAAAATTCAACTGTTGTACAGGATGTAATATATTCACTAAATAAAACTGAAGTAAATGTACTACTATGTAAAGAAGACCGTGTCATTTTATGGGAATAATTAACATTCAGTTAATTTCTATTTATCATCTCTAAGAATTTAGAGAAACTTTGGATTTGATGTTGACTAAAAGGGTTAAACATATAGGAAGTAGGCAGTGTATGTTGAGTGTTGAAAAATATATTTTCGAGCAGCAGAGTGATATAATAAAATTACCAGAAGAAGTTTAATTTGCGTCCACATGTAGGTTAGATTGAAAACTGGAAAATTATCAAGAAGGCTGTTTTGTAAATTCAGGTGTAAGGATTTTAGACCTTGAACTTGGGAGGTGATAATAGTAATTTTAAAAATACTAAGCTATTTCTTTTTTTTTTTTTTTTTTTTTTTTCTTGCGTTATGCGGGCCTCTCACTGTTGTGGCCTCTCCCATTTGCGGAGCACAGGCTCCGGACGCGTAGGCTCAGTGGCCATGGCTCACGGGCCCAGCCGCTCCACGGCATGTGGGATCTTCCCGAAACGGGGCACGAACCCGCGTCTCCTGCATCGGCAGGCGGACTCTCAAGCACTGCGCCACCAGGGAAGCCCTAAGCTATTTCTTGAGAAAATTAGCAGAACTTTCAGGCTGCCTAATAATGAGTAGAAAATTGAGAAGGATGAATAAAAATGAATCCAGGATTTTAAACTGGAGTCAGTAGGACTAGTACTTTTACCAAAGAGGTTTGGAATAATAGAAGGCCATGATCTCCAGTAGGATGTAAGAGAGAGTTGAATTTAATGCCTAAATATAGGGCTTTGAGATGCAGAATCATAGAGGGCAAGAAGTTTATTTTCTTAATGTACAGTGTTGCAAAAAGAGTTTCAGAAATTTCTGTTACTAATGTTATGACCTTCTTTTTAAAACATGCACTTTATTTTTAATTGAAGTGTAATTGACATATAACATTATATTTCAGGTGTACAACATAATGATCCCATATTTGTATACATTGTGAAATGATCACAATAAGTCTAGTTACCGTCTATCACCATACATAGTTTTCCTGTAATGAGAACTTTTAAGATTTACTTTCTTAGCAGCTGTCAAATAATGCAATACACTATTACTATAGTCACTGTGCTATACATTACATCCCCATGACTTGTTTATTTTATAACTGGAAGTTTGTACCTTCTGACTCCCTTCACCCATTTCACCCACTCCTATACCTACCCCCCTTCTCTGGCAATCACCAATCTGTTATATCCATGAGCTTGGCTTTTTTGTTTGTTTTGTTTTGTTAATTTGATTTGTTTTTTTTAGATTCTACATATAAGTGAAATCATACAATATTTATCTTTCTTTGTCTGATTTCACTTAGCATATGCCCTCAAGGTCTATCCATGTTGCAAATGGCAAGATTCCATTCTTTTTCATGGCTAAGTAATATTTCATGTATATACATACATATATATCACGTCACATTATCTTTATCCATTAATCTATAGATGGGCACTTGGGTTATTCCATATCTTGGCTATTGTAAATAATATTGCAGTGAAAATGGGGGTGCATGTATCTTTTCAAATTAGTTTTTTACTAATGTTATGACTTATTTTTCTCTTAATTTTAGTTCCAACAGTGGTTCTCATTTAAGGATGATTGTTAGACTTCCCTGTGGAGCTGTTTCAAAGTGTATCTGTTTAGGTCATACTCTAGTCCCCTTGAATCTTAATTTTTAGGGTAAATGGTCCCAACTATGTAAGTTTTAAGGAACTACTTTGACTGATTTTGGAATGCACCTTTAGGTAAACACCACTGCCTGACACCACTTTGAGGCCTGAGTTATCTACATTTTATAAATGAGGAACTTAATTTCAGGGATGTAATTTGACTTCAACAGATATTTATTGAGTGCTATGTATCAGATATTGTTCTTGGAGCTAGCAATATAGCAGTGAACAAAATGGACAGATATTCCTGCCTTTGTGAAGTGTACAGTCTAGTGGGGTGAAATAGACAGTAAACAAGAAGTAATATATATTGTACTATTGCAAGTGCTAGGAGAATAATAACACAGGGCAGGGTGTGTGTGTGTGTGTGTGTGTGTGCGCGCGTGCACGCTCATGTGTTACAATTTTAAAGAGATTAGCTAGAGAAAGCCTCACTAAAAGGGTAACTTTTGAGCATAGATTTGAGGGGGATGAGGATGCAAGCCATGAAGCTATCTAGGGGAAGAATGCTGTAGACTTTAGGAAATAAAAGGTGTGTAGTAGTTACCAGTTGAAGCCAGCAATGCATTGATTGTTAGTATTGTATTTTCCAGCGACTGAAATAAAGTAGAAGACACTGGAAAACATGTCAAGCTACAAATTTCTTGGAAGGAAGTTGTATTTCCAGTGTCTTCATATTTCCTTCTTGCTTTAAAATAATTCTTCTTATATAAATAGCAGACAAAAAAAGGGAAAGCATTTTGGGTAGAGGGAAAGCAGGAACAAAGGTAGGGCTGAGTACACTGTGCTTCAGAGAGACTTAAGAAGATGAGCTTGACTACAGCAGATGATTTTTGCTGAGTAATCTTAAAACAAGGTTAGAATAGTGAGGTGTAGCCAGAAGGCATTGAAAGTCAAAGACAATTTGCTTATATCTAGGAAGCAATAGAAAGTGAAGACCTGAAAGAGTTGAGGGTGTGAGCAACACAGATACAGAAGAGCATTCCAGGCAGAGGGAATAGCAGGTGCAAAAATGGATATATGCCTGTTGTAGTCTAGGAACAGCAAGGGACCTAGTATAGCTAGAGTGGAGTAAGGGGATGATGAAATTAAGAGGCAATGGGGTAAAGGTAAGAGGTAATGGGCAGGATTTCTCAACTTTGGCACTGTTGACATTTTGGACTAGATAATTTTTCATTGTTGGGGGAATGTGCTGTGCATTGTGGAATGTTTTAGCAGCATCCTTGGCCTGTGGCACTTGATGCAGGTAGCACCCACTACTCATTTTGGTGACAGCCAAAAATGTTTTCAGACATTACCAAATGTCCTCTGGGGGGCAAAATTGCCCGTGGGTAAGGGCCACTGGTGTAGGGCCTTATAGATTCTCTTAAGGCTTTAGCTTTTACTTGGAGTAAGATGGGAAGCCATTGGAAAGTACTGAGCATTGAACATAATTTAACTTACATTTTAACAGAATTCTTCTAGCTATTTTCTTCACAATAAACAGAAAGGGAGCAGAAGTGGAAGCAGGAAAACCAGTTGGGAGGCTGTTGGAATAATGTAGGTGAGAGATGCTGGTGGCCTGCATCATGTTGCCAGTAGTGTGGAGGTGGTAAAAAGTGGTCTCATTCATGACTTAGTGTCATACAACTTGTTAGTTATTTTGATCATAAGTCAGTTGTTTTTTCATACTACTCCACAGCTCTTATCTTTTGATTTAATTATACATGAGTTTTAACATTTGTTGAGCTTATCATTTATATGATAGCGTAATCAAAGCAATAGAACAGATTTGATTTAAAATATGTCCGTTTAATTTTTGAGTGAGTTACTTTCATTTAATATATTTTTTTATTCAGAAATAGTTGATGGAATACTATATGTTTCAGGTGTATAACATAGTGATTCACAATTTTTAAAGGTTATATTCCATTTATAGTTATTGTAAAATACTGGCTGTATTCCCTGTGTTGTACAGTATATCCTTGTTCTCATTTAATATTAATAGTAAAGGTATGTTATAGTCTTACAACTTTATTTTTAAAGTGATTTTTAAATTCCTTTGGTAACCTGGAAGAATATCGTTTATATATAAATGGTCATCTTATAGAATCTATATCCCTATAATCACACTGATTATATGCAATACGTATAAAGACTTTTCCTCTTTTCCTTTTTGATTAACTGAATAGTAACAGTAGTATGAACAGTAAGCCCAAGTCATTGTTATATAAGGATAGCTCTATTAAATTTTTGTGTACTCCACAGTGCCTGGCACAAGGTGAGTGTTCAATAAATGTTAGTAATTTATGACTCTGTAGTGAAATAAAAACACACAGAATCAAAAAACTGAAAGGTTTAGTATCCAAAGGCAGCCTCTGCTGACTCAAAATAGAAATGAGCAGAAATAACAAAATACAAGTTTTTTTGTTTTTGTGTACCTAACTGAACCTAACTCTAAAATTACATTTTAATATGAGGCCTTTAAAGGAAAGCTTTTTATTTTGAAAACTTTATTTTAATGTTGAAATTGTCCCCTATATGAGATAGGAGCAAATTATATTGTATAATTACCAACTCTAAAGACAGATAACTATTTTATCAGTCTAGAACTGTGTTATCTGATATGGTAGACACTAACCATGTATGACTATTGAGCGCTTGCAGTGTGGAGAGTCTGAATTGAGGTATGCTGTCTTAGTCTTAGTATGAACTTGACTTGAAGTCTTAGTATGAACAAAAAACAATGTAAAATATCTCAGTGGGCTTCCCTGGTGGCGCAGTGCTTGAGAGTCCGCCTGCCGATGCAGGAGACGCGGGTTCGTGCCCCGTTTCGGGAAGATCCCACATGCCGCGGAGCGGCTGGGCCCGTGAGCCATGGCCACTGAGCCTGCGCGTCCGGAGCCTGTGCTCCGCAAATGGGAGAGGCCACAACAGTGAGAGGCCCGCATAACGCAAGGAAAAAAAAAAAAAAAAAATCTCAGTACTTTCTGTATATTGATAAACTTTTTGTTATATTAAAATGCATTTGTATGCCTTGCACTTTTAATGGATCTTTTTTTACTATTTATGATCCTGTAATATCAGGCATTAGTTATTTGAAAAGTACTGGTTTATTGAGTTATTCAGATTTTCCAAATATTGACAGATTTTATTGTACAATGTAAAAAGTCATATTCAGTAATACTAGTATCAATTTTATCAGAAAAACCTTTAAGTATTGGGAAGCTGTCAAGCTCAAGTTTTATAAAATTCTAATTTTCACGTGAGAGCTTGAATTTCATCTTTGGCAACAAATATTGTTACCTGTTTTCTTTGAAGTGAGTTTCACTTCATTTTTGAGAAACTGTCTGCCAGATGCTCAAGTCTGAAAGCCATAGTTTTTGAATGTCAGTCTTTCCTTTTAGTAAAAATAGTATTCCTTGTAAAAAGTGGCTAATTCAATGGCTTTTCCTGGAGAGAACTATGGCACTTAATGGAACTTTACGCACTGATATGCAGCAAAATTGCTTTACATATACTTTCCATTTTACTGCGCAGAATATCATAAAGAGAGTGTACTCAAAGGTCATGATTTAATAAAATTAATAATTCTTACTGCTTCATCAAGGACATTCTTTAAGCAATGATGGCATTTTTATTTTATTATTTTTTACTGCAAGTGTGCAGTACAACTACTAGTGTGGTCTGGTGTCACTGCCTTGATTTGTGCTATAGCACCAACAGTTTTATCCACCAGTGCTTTTGCATCTTCAGTGCAAAAAAATTTTCAACACTGTGAAAAAGGCAGATAATATCTTAGTATTATTTATAAAAATAGTTTGACCTTGTGGACCCTCTGAAGGGGTCCTGGCAACTCTCAGTAGTCAACAGGCTATTGAAAACTGCTGTCCTAGGGTGCATAAAAAATTTGTGAAAAATCAGACCCTGACCGCAAGTCTAGTGTACATTTAAAATGCGGCCACAGGACTTCCCTGGCAGTCCAGTGGTTAAGACTTCACGCTTCCAGGGGACACAGGTTCCATCCCTGGTTGGGGAACTAAGATCTCCATATGCTGTGTGGCGCAGCCAAAAAAAAAAAAAAATGAGGCCACAAATAGCAGAATACTGTATAAGGCAGAGTATCATAAATACCATGTAAGAGCTACAGAGTTTTGTAGATATTCAAAAGAAAGAGATGATAATCAACTGAGACAACGTCAATAAAAATGTTCTTGAAAGGATTAGTATTTGAAATGGACTTTAAAAAATTAGAAAATTTCAACAAGCTGATATTTGGGGTGGTAGAAGAGAGTGTTTCATGTAGAAGCGACAGCACGAAACTAGAGGGGTGGTTATTTATGAGGCTTTGGGAAAATCATTTCATCTCTTTGGACTTTTTAGTTCCATGATCTATAAAATGAAACGATTAAACTTGATCATTTAGGTTGCTTTCAGGTTTAAAGTTGCAATATTTTGTTATTAGGACCAGAAATCATATTTATATGATTATAATTAAAATTTAGCGTTTTTAAAAAATAAAAATTAATGTATTTGCTCCATGTATATTCTTACATTTATTAGTGCATAAAACTTGGAGAGGGTGATAAATGAAGGATCTTAAAGGACTTTATAGGAAACACATTCTGAATGGTTTTTAAATTTTTTCAATTTTATAATCATAGTAAATTCATTTTATTACCTCTTTTGTTGTATTTGTTTTTCATGTCAGAGGTTGGGATGTAAGTGGAATTACAGTGTAATAAAATATACTTAAGTGCCTCGATTGTATCATAATTTTTTTAGTGTCTGCATTGCTAGAATTCACATTCATTCCCTTTATTCAAAGTATTTGAGGATTTAAATATTTATAGGCACAGTACCACAGATTGGCCCTACTTTGATTTTACTTTTTAAAGATACCTATTTGAATTACTGTATGAACTAATTTCAATTGGGCTAATTTAAAATGTGGCTGCTTCTGAGTTTTTAGACATTTTGAGAGGAGTTAGATGTAGAAGACTATACTTGTAACAAAAATTTTTCCTTTTGACATTATTAAATACTGACTTTTCTTAAGAATAGGAATTATTAATTATGTACCATGTAGCACCTAACACAGGGCCTTATGGTAGTACCCTAGTCAAATAAACATTGGCTATATTGAAGATAATTTTAATATAGAACTTGTTAGTTGATAATGTTTTTCTTTGAAAAATTAGGTGTCATTAGCAAATCTGATTTTTCAGTAGATTATAATCTGTGTGTTTTTTCCTTCAGTGTCTATTGTGACTTTAGCTTAAATGTTAATGATGAATTATCATCTCAGATGATTGATATGAATATCTTGTGTTTTATGCAAAGATTCCTGAAGAGGATGGTATCTTACTGACCTTTTGCTATTGACTCTTTTAGGAATGGATCGTGATTATGGCCCCGGATCTTATGGAGGTCTGACATTCAAGGATATTTATCTAAAAATTCTTCTTTTGAGTGCCAGTAAAGGTGAGCGTCATTTAATTTTTTTCTTTTTAAACTCTTTGTAGGGATGGATCGTGACTATGGCCATGGATCCTGTGGGGGTCAAAGATCCATGGACTCCTACCTAAACCAGTCATATGGCATGGACAGTCACAGTGGTGGTGGTGGGGGTAGCAGGTAAATTGCTTCATCACTTGGCCAAATAATTAGATGACTGTAAGATTCTGGATATTCTAATTTCCTATTCCTTAGGCATGTGACGCTACTTGAACTTTGCTATTTAGAATCACCTTAAATGTTGAAAGGTGTTAATGGTTCTAAAAATTATCTCAGCATCACTGGCAGACATTAGGAAAATCTCAGGAAAACCTTTATCATTTCATTATAATAGAGTAAGATTTTCTGTCTTTAGCAGTGAGCATTTTTTTCTTCTTCTTTTACTTTTAACCGCTTATCAATCAGAATGTCCTGAACAAATGATATAAAAATGTTATTGGAAATATTATTTGTGAAGCTTTTTGTTATGAATTTCCAAAAATCTTTACTACTGTGGGGTACTCTATAAAGCAGCAAAGCAGTCTTTGACTAGAATGGGTTTAACTGAACCAGTCTAGCAACATTCAGTTTCTAAGAAACATTTAAAATAGTTACTCTTTTAATTTTAATTTTAAAGTAAGTTACAAGAGCATATTGTAATAATAAAAGTGTTCTTTAAATCATGTCTAGATTATTTATTGGCAGGTACTGCTTATACCAGAAACACTTGTGCTCTAGACTAGGAACATTATATTAAAGCCATGAGTATGATACCTTTTCTTATTTTAATGCGCTAGAATTTAGATTGTACTTATGTTTCACTGTCAGTGCTGTGTAAAGCTTAAACCTAGTTGAACTCCTCCTACAGGCTTTAGGGTTGACCACATTTCAAGTCAAGGGGGGTCTACTTTTTGAGGCACAAAGATTCCTACTAGATATAAGTAAAACTAGTTAGGAAACATTTGAAAGTATTGTCCTTCTTCATAAATTGAAGGATCTGGATTCCTTAAGGATGGACCGAATGATGCTTACTTTTCTTTTTTCTGCTTCAAGTGTGCCATTATGGTTTATAGTAGAGAAAAATCAAGAAAATAGATACAACAATTTTGCTTACGTGATAGATGTTTTGAAAAATATAGTTGAAAAGAGGAATAATTTTTATATGGTTACTAGGATTCAGAAGTAAATAGTACCTTCTCTTTAGTGATCTGTAAATAATTGAAGTAATGTAACACATTTAAATGTTTTACCATATCTCTTCCTGCCCTATTACATTGTAAATGTAATGTGCATAAACTATGTAGATGTTATCATTTATCTCGTGTAATTGTGGGCCTTTATAAAACTATGTTGTAAGATAAGCGACTTCTGTAATCCATGCTTTGGTGAGAAGTAAGATGATTTGTTTCTTCTGTTGACTCTATTAAAACCTTGAGGAGACTGTACACTCCCTTTTTTAGAGTAGCTTTATGTGATAATTTTATGTGATACTAGGGAATAATTCTTCAAACAATTGAAGACCTTATAAAATGTATTCTTTCTAATCTGCCTTGAAAATTCATATGCAGAGGGTATATGTGTGCGGTCTTTTACTTTTATGTTCTATTTTATGTGCTTATCCTTCTAGATTTGTTAGATTTGTTAGTCTACAAGTAAAAAGTGACTGAGGATTGATTATTGACCTTAACCAAAGTTTGGCAGGTTGCCAAACTTTATAACCAGATAATTCTCCCAATTTTGACTGCTGTAGACACAATGAAGCAGTTTTGTCATATAGATTATTGGGGGTGCAAATGGATCTCTTCTGTGTCACAAGTAGCCTACCTCTGTGTAGTCTTCAATTTTGTCCCTATTGAAAGCCAAAATATTGTAAATATTTTGTATTTTCCAGTATTAGGGATGGATTCAAAGAAAGTTTGAGTAGTCTGTGAACTTTAACAAATGACTTTTCCCAAGACTAGGGCTGGGCTTAAATAATGACAGACAAATCTTTTCTTTCTAATAAAATAGAAAGCTGCCAAAAAGCAGATTTTTAAGCTAAGGTTTATTTAACTCAATTCATTTAAACACTGACTCAGATAGCTTTCTATCTGGTCTCATGTTGAACTGCCCAGCCCTAATCAAGTGTGAACAAAAGTAGAACTGTGCAAACCAGTATGGTATAAATGAATTTTAGTTGATAAATGTCATCTGATAATTTGTCTTTTGAATTGTCTAACATTAGTAAGCTTACTTTTGTTTTTTCCCTCACTGTGCAACTCTTCCAGGTTTGGACCTTATGAGTCTTACGACTCCAGGTCTTCTCTGGGTGGGCGAGATCTGTACAGATCTGGCTATGGTTTTAATGAACCCGAACAAAGCCGCTTCGGAGGTAGTTATGGTGGTCGATTTGAGAGCTCCTACCGGAATAGCCTTGACTCTTTCGGAGGTAGAAACCAGGGCGGGTCTAGCTGGGAAGCACCTTACTCCCGTTCAAAATTGAGGCCTGGGTTTATGGAGGACAGAGGAAGAGAGAATTACTCTTCCTACAGCAGTTTTTCTTCACCCCATATGAAGCCTGCACCTGTAGGCTCTCGGGGGAGAGGAACGCCTGCTTATCCTGAAAGTACGTTTGGAAGCAGAAACTATGATGCTTTTGGAGGACCATCAACAGGCAGAGGCCGAGGCCGAGGAGTAAGTACAACAGAATCTTTTCAGATTCTTTTCACTAGTCACTCTTTTAAACCCTTTCAAGACCATGGTTTTCAACTAGAATAAACACTGTTCATCCCAGTGTATTTTGAAGAAAAGCTGAGTCCTAAGCATAATTTTTAGGTTGCCTATAAAAGTTTTTCCACCTCAGAAAATACGTGGCAGTGTGAGATGATTGTTCATAAAGTTTTACCAAATCTCCCTTTATTAAAAAGGTGAGGATATTAGGTTTGGTCTAAAAGGGGTTAAAAGGAGTTGCATTTTTCCTTGTAAACACTAGCAATTTTGCTAGTGGGACAGTTCTTGGATTATGTAAAGGTAATGAACCCTTCTGGAGTTTTTGAGTAGGTTAAAGGTGCAATGTATGATAAAATGTGTATACTTTGCTGCTAAACTCTAGCACGTAGAATTTCTTCAAAGCTTCATATTTCACATTAAACACAAGAGACTAAAGGTCGGTGATAGTTGAGGGTAGCTTAGCCATGTTTACATGGTGAAGAAGTTGATATGTATAATAGGTTGTAGATGATTTGTGGTCAGTATAATTTTGCTAACTTACTCTCTTACAGTATGTCCTATTGCTGGGTGTTCTGTTTTACCTGTGTCACTAGTTTTACTATTGAGAAATAATTTCCTCCCTGTATAAACATGTCTACGGCTTCTTCCTAGGAAGTAATATTTTGTAAATTACTGCTTAAATGAGTAAATATACTAGTCTTCACGTATTTAATTTCAGGATATATAGTATAAAGATTATGCCTTACATTCTCAGGTAACTTGACTGACATGAAATTTTACCTAGTAAGGGTATGTAGATTGTGGAGTTACTATGCACTTTGATCCTATAAAGAATATTGTAATTTTGCTATAACATGAGGAGTGTTTTATTTTTTTTAAGTCAGTTGCTCTTAATATTCTGTTTGCAGAGGAAAGTACTTCTGATAAAAAGTGCTGTAGGGCACATATTTTTGACTGCTCACTAGCCTTTGGTACATCAGTGTAGTTTGTCATACTTGTGTAGAAATTTTGCATTTATAACAGTTACTCTTTACTTATGTAAAATGCATTGCACCTTTAATGGATAATTGATGAAGATTTTTCTGATGTGACTATGTAAATTACCTGGAAACACTAATTTATTCAAGTCTACTAGGTTAGATAGGTATTCCTAAGCATAATATACAAATGTAAGCAACTGATATGTTGCTATTCTACCATGCTTCATGATTGTAGATTAATTGAAAATAGTTGGGATAATAGGCTTTGGGTTTTGAAATTGAAAATCTATTCCAGTTGGAAAATTTGGAAAACTCTTAACGTTTTCCATTAGGCAAATGATTTTTTTCTCAATGAGACTTCAAATATCAATTTTGTTTTCATGATAGAAAAACAGGTATTCCTGTTCTTTGTTTCCACCATTCTAGTCGGAATGGACTTTTCTTTCTTTCTTCCTGTTAATGACATAGATGAACCAATAGGGCTTTCTTTTTTAATCTTCACTTGTACAATTCCCATTGGATCCTTCTCTTCAGATTACTCCTCAATCTTTATCTTCTAAAAGTAGGGTTAGTAGAGTAAATTTCTATGAACATGTGGCCTTTTGGTGTAGTGGATTTTGTTAATAACAGGAGAAGAGGAAGGGACACAAAGAGTCGTTTGGTTGCATGACTCTTCGTCTGTAAACTTTTGCTTCTTGGGCTTCTGGGTCAGAATATGTTTCTCTAGGTAAGAATGTGAATGGAACGTCAGATGCAATTCTTTATCTGAAGTGTGTCTTGGAAGTTGATGCATGGTTATGCTTTAACTCTCCTATTTCATACTAATGTTCCATCTCGCCTTCTCATCCCTTTTTCAACAGGGAGAAATCCTAAATCATTTCTGGATCTTTTTTTACTTCAAACTTCAAATATGGTCTTCTTTGTGTATCTTAGTTTTAAGCCAGGTTTTAGTAAAATAAAGATTTCTTTTAAGGTCTTTTCATGGGAAAACATCGATTAGGAACTCTGAAGAGGAGTTGTCAGAGAGTTGTACAAGTGGTAATATTCTGACAGGCACATATGTTGTTTATGATCTCAAGTAATTTTGAATTGTAAGAATCAAAAAACAGGAAATATTCATATTTGTTCTTCTGGAAATAAAAATACTAATTCAGTGGATTTGAGCTCATGTAATAATTTACAGAGTTTTTCAATGTATTTATTCAGAGTGGACTTGTAAAATTTAGTTACATTCTGAGGAATTTTCAGGTGAAAAACTTTAGATAGGTAACGTAAATTATATATGAATTCATACGTTATCTTTGGATATTGTGCTAATATTTCTTGATTTCACAAATTTGCAGCATATGAGTGATTTTGGAAGCATTCATAGACCTGGAATTGTTGTTGACTATCAAAACAAACCCACCAATGTGACAGTTACTGCTGCAAGAGGAATAAAGAGAAAAATGATGCAACCATTTAATAAGCCTGGTGGAACCTTTATCAAGAAACCCAAGCTAGCAAAACCTGTGGAGAAGATGAGCCTCAGCAAATCACCCAGTAAGTAAGAAAACATAACCTTGCTATGGTTCAAGGTACTTTTGATTTTTTTTAACTCCGTGCATTTAGATAATTTTTTCACGTTTATATAGAGAAACAGTATAATAATTACAGTTGTAGAAATCAGATCTGCAGATGCCCTAATCCGTCATGGATATCAAAATTACCGAAAGATACTTTTTAAATTCACATGCCCTGGTTCACCCCTCTTCACTAAATCTTGATTTAGGGTGGAGCCAGAATGTCTATATTTTTAAAAAGACCTCACACATGATTTTGATTCAGACTCCTTTCTTGGGTGTTATATTTATTGTTGGATATATTATTGAAGAAGTTGTATGTTACATTACATAGAATCCCCTTCATGAGGTCAAAGGCAAGAAATTTTTCATGGTCCTTGGTACCAGGAAAAGCTGTGTATTCTTCTAGAAAATTGATTTGCTTTTTATCTTCTGGACATGACTATTCTTAGAGATAATCATATTTCCATTTTTACAGTGTTAAAAATTGAGAGCCAGTCTAAAAATGAAATTAAGAAAACAATTCAGTTAGCATCAAGAAGAATTGAATACTCAGGAATAAATTTAACAAAAGAAATGCAGGGCTTCCCTGGTGGTGCAGTGGTTAAGAATCCGCCTGCCAATGCAGGGGACACGGGTTCGAGCCCTGGTCCAGGAAGATCACACATGCCATGGAGTAACTAAGCCCGTACGCCACAACTACTGAGCCTGCGCTCCAGAGCCCGCGAACCACGACTACTGAGCCCTCACGCCACAACTACTGAAGCCTGCGCACCTAGAGCCTGTGCTCCACAGCAAGAGAAGCCACCACAATGAGAAGCCCGCACACTGCAATGAAGAGTAGCCGCCTTTCGCTGCAGCTAGAGAAAGCCCATGTGCAGCAATGAAGACCCAACACAACCAAAAATAAATAAATTTAAAAAATAAATTAAAACAAAAGTGCAAAACTTATACTTTGAAAACCATAAAACATTGTTGAAAGAAATTAAGGATCTAAATAAATGGAATACTAAATAAATGTTCATAGATCAGAAGACTTAACATTATTAAGATCGTAATACTCTCCATACTGATCTACTGATTCAGCCCAATCCCTATCAGAATGCCACCTAACTTCTTTGCAAAAATTGACAAGTTGATTCTAAAATTCATAGGGAATTGCAAGGGACCTCAAATAGCCAAAACAATCCTAAAAAAAGAAGAACAAAATAGAAAGACTCATTACTTCATGATTTCAAAACTTACTACAAAGCCAACAGTAATCAAGACAGAGTGGTACTGGCACAAGGCCAGACATATAGATCAGTGGAAGAGAATTGAGAGTCCAGAAATAAACTCATAAATCTATGGTCAAATTTATTTTAGCAAAAATGCTAAAATTATTCAATGAGGAGAGAATAGTGTTTTCAACAAATGGTGCTGGAACCAACTGGATTGCCACATGCACAAGCTAAAATGCAACACCTAAATGCAAGGACTGAAACTATAAAACTCTCGGAAGAAAACAGGGGTAAGTCTTCATGGCTTTGGATTTGGCAAGGAATTCTTAGATATGACGCTAAAACAATGAGCAACCAAATAAAAAATAGGTAAATTGGACTTTATCAAAATTAAAAACTTCTGTGCTTCAAAGGACACCATCAAGAGAGTGAAAAGACAGCTCACAGAGTAGGAGAAAATATTTGCAAATTACATATCTGATAAGGGACTTGGCATCTAGAATATATAGAATTTTTAAACTCAATAAAAAGACAAATAGCCCAATTGAAAAAAGTGAGCAGAGCATCTGAACAGACATTTTCCCCAAAAAGATATACAGATAGCCAATAAGCACATGAAAAAGTGCCCAACAGTTAGTTAGCAGGGAAATTTAAGTCAGGACCACGATGAGATACCACTTCATACTCACCTGGATGGCTAGAATCAAAAAGATAATAACAAGTCTTAGCGAGGATGTGGAGAAATCAGAACCTTCTTATACCACTGGTGGGAATGTAAAATGGTCCAGGCACTTTGGAAAACAGTTCCTCAAATGGTTAAAGAAATTACCATATGATCCAGCAGTTCCACTCCCAGGTATATACCAAGAAAAATGAAAACATATGTCTGCACAAAAATTTGTGTACGGATACATATAACATCATTGTTCATAGTAGCCAAAAGGTAGAAACAGCCCAAATGCTCATCAGTGGATGAATGGATAAACAATGTGGTACGTCCATACAGAACAGAATGGTAGAATATTTTCCAGCCATAAAATGGAGTGAAGTACTGATACATGCTACAACTTGGATGAACTTTGAACAGATTAATGAAGTGAAAGAAGCCAGTCACAAAAGTCCACATAATATGATTCTTTTCATTTGAAAGTGTAGAATACAGAAGTCTATAGAAAGTCTACTTTTCTGTAGAAAGTAGATTAGTGGTTGCTTTGGGCTGTGGGGTGTGTAGGGAGTAATACCAGGGTACCAGATTTCTTTGTAAGGTGATGAAAATGTTCTAGAATTGATTATGGTAATGTTTGCACATACCTGTGAATGTTCTAAAAAACATTGGATTACATACTTTAAATGGGTGAATCATATGGTTTATACTGAATTATATCTCAAATAATCTTAAAGAAAAAGTTCAGAGCCAGATTACTCTGTTTCTTTTCTCTGTCATTGTATTTTACTTAACTTTGTAATGTATCTCTAAATGAAATCAAGTACATTTGACCAAATTAGATTGTTAAGAGGATACATAAATAAAAGGTAAGGAAATGCCTTCCTCAGCATTCTGTGTGAAAGCATAGTAACAAAATAATATACAACAAATACTTTGCCTGTTTTTGACTGTATACTGAATTATATTTTGTTTTTTATATTTATTTTATTTTTGCCTTGATGACCGAAAAGCATTTTATCTTTCCAAGTTAGGTGATATTGCAAGGGGGCAAAAATTACTCTCTTCTTTAGAATTAATATTTGATTGCCTAATCTTGTTGGGACTGGAGGAGGTTAAGATCATTGTAATGAATGAATATTCCAAATTTTTCTAGTCCAGTTTTTCAAATTTTTTACATCCAGTTTTAAAAATAAGATATATATATATATATATATATATATATATTTTAACATCTTTATTGGTATATAATTGCTTTACAGTGGTGTGTTAGTTTCTGCTTTATAACAAAGTGAATCAGTTATACATATACCTGTGTTCCCATATCTCTTCCCTCTTGTGTCTCCCTCCCTCCCACCCTCCCTGTCCCATCCCTCTAGGCTGTCACAAAGCACCGAGCTGATCTTCCTGTGCTATGCGGCTGCTTCCCACTAGCTAGTTGTTTTACGTTTGGTAGTGTATATATGTCCATGCCACTCTCTCACTTTGTCACAGCTTACCCTTCCCCCTCCTCATATCCTCAAGTCCATTCTCTAGTATGTCTGTGTCTTTATTCCCGTCTTGCCCCTAGGTTCTTCATGAACTTTTTTCTTAGATTCCATATATATGTGTTAGCATACGGTATTTGTTTTTCTCTTTCTGACTTACTTCACTGTGTATGACAGACTCTAGGTCCATCCACCTCACTACAAATAACTCAATTTCATTTCCTTTTATGGCTGAGTTATATTTCATTGTATGTATGTGCCACATCTTCTTTATCCATTCATCTGTTGATGGACACTTAGGTTCTTCCATGTCCTGGCTATTGTAAATAGAGCTGCATTGAACATTTTGGTACATGACTCTTTTTCAATGATGGTTTTCTCAGGGTATATGCCCAGTAGTGGGATTGCTGGGTCGTATGGTAGTTCTATTTGTAGTTTTTTAAGGAACCTCCATACTGTTCTCCACAGTGGCTATATCAGTTTACATTCCCACCAACAGTGCAGGAGGATTCCCTTTTCTCCACACCCTCTCCAGCATTTATTGTTTGTAGATTTTTTTGATGGTGGCCATTCTGACTGGTGTGAGGTGATGCCTCATTGTAGTTTTGATTTGCATTTCTCTAATGATTAATGATGTTGAGCATCCTTTCATGTGTTTGATGGCAGTCTGTATATATCCTTTGGAGAAATGTCTATTTAGGTCTTCTGCCCATTTTTGGATTGGGTTGTTTGTTTTTTTGATACTGAGCTGCATGAGCTGCTTGTAAATTTTGGAGATTAATCTTTTGTCAGTTGCTTCATTTGCAAATATTTTCTCCCATTCTGAGGGTTGTCTTTTCATCTTGTTTATAGTTTCCTTTGCTGTGCAAAAGCTTTGAAGTTTCATTAGGTCCCATTTGTTTATTTTTGTTTTTATTTCCATTTCTCTAGGAGGTGGGTCAAAAAGGATCTTGCTGTGATTTATGTCATAGAGTGTTCTGCCTATGTTCTCCTCTGAGAGTTTGATAGTGTCTTTTTAAATCTAATTACAACATTACAGACATTTAATGTATCATATTTGAAAAAATAATTGAAATTGCAAATGTTGGATTTTTTTCCTTAAAATTATGTTATAATACAAGACTCAGGAACGGTTTAAGTACTATTCTTAAATCTACTTTCCTGCCATGCTTTGCATGGGAAATCTATATTATTTAGTAAAAAATAGCAATATTCTGGAATTCAGGAAACCTGCTAATAGGTAGAGTGTGTGTTAGTAAGGATAACTTTTATACTGTGTTAGTTGATAGATTGCTATTTACTGAATTGTGTACTCTAAATATTACTAGACTAGGCAATTCAGTTGATCCTCTTGGGATAGATTTCAAAGATATATTTTGCAGGTATAGTTAAATAAATATTGCAAAGTTTGAATCAGAAACTGATTTGCCACTAAAGCAGCTATATGTGACCCAATTTTTTTTTCTCTTTAGCAAAACTTGAGAGAACAGTGTAGTATAACTAACAATGAAGCCAAAATCCTGTAGTCAAATCAGGCTTTCACTGTTAGGCATGAGGTGGGCATTCTGAAAGATGTCTGCTGAATACTTAGGAATAAGAAGTCTTGCTACACTGTAGTATATAGACTATATGATTTGTTGAAAAGAAGTAGGAAAGGAACCATAGTCAATCATTTGGATAGAGGTACAACATGTATCGTAGTTTTAGCACATGAAGGGAAATGGAACTGCTTCTAGTTTAAGGTCATGTACAAGTGGATTTTATACAGAGTGAGGATTTGAGGGGAACTGAAGGAGGTTATTGAAAATGGTTAATAAAATAATAATGTACATTTAAGCTCTTATAAAATGATGAAAAATAGGGCTTCCCTGGTGGTGCAGTGGTTGAGAGTCTGCCTGCCGATGCAGGGGATGCGGGTTCGTGCCCTGGTCTGGGAAGATCCCACATGCCGCGGAGCGGCTGGGCCCGTGAGCCATGGCTGCTGAGCCTGTGTGTCCAGAACCTGTACTCCGCAACGGGAGAGGCCACAACAGTGAGAGGCCCGCGTACCACAAAAAAAAAAAAAAAAAAAAAAGAAATCTAGATATTGAATTTTAAGGTATTTTATATAGTTTTGAAACATCCCACTGTATGCACAGCAAGTACTTAATATTTGTTTACTGTTAAGTTTATGAAATCCCCAGGTGTTCATGATTTTGTATTAGATATTTTTCCAAAGGTAATCCAAAAGGATAAACAATGTATAAAAGGAAAAGTTTGAGGGCAGATGAGTTTTTTTTTTTTAAGTCTAAAGTTAATTGTATTATAAGAAAGAACCTTTTTCTTTTAATACAATGAGATATTGTGAAGTCGATGGTCTTAAAAATAAAAAAAGGAGGGCTTCCCTGGTGGCGCAGTGATTGAGAGTCCGCCTGCCGATGCAGGGGACACGGGTTTGTGCCCCAGTCCGGGAAGATCCCACATGCCACGGAGCGGCTAGGCCCGTGAGCCATGGCCGCTGAGCCTGCGCGTCTGGAGCCTGTGCTCTGCAACGGGAGAGGCCACAGCAGTGAGAGGCCCGAGTACTGCAAAAAATATATAAAAAATAAAAAAAAATAAAAAAAGGAAAATAACAAGTATTGACGAGGATGTGGAGAAATTAGAACTCTCATACATACTGGTGGGAATGTAAAGTGGTGCAGCTGCCGTGGGGAGCAGTTTGGTGGTTCCTCAAGTGATTAAACGTAGACTGGCCATATGAACCGACAATTCCACTCCTAGATTCATACTTCAGAGAATTGAAAAGAAGTATTCAAACAAAACCTTGTATATAAATGTTCATAGCAGCATCATTCACAAGTATTAAAAGGTGGAAACAATCCAAATGTTCATCAACAGATGAATGGATGAAAAAAAATGTGGTGTATTTGCACAATGGAATATTATTCAGCCATAAAAGGGAAGGAGGTACTGATAAATGGTACAACACATGGGTGAACCTTGAAAACATTATGCTAAATAAAAGAAGCCAGACAGAAAAATGCCACATATTGTATCGTTTGTTTATATAAAATATCCAGAATAGGAAAATCTGTAGAGACAGAAAGCAGATTGGTAGTTTTACCAGGTGCTTTAGTGACTGCTTAATGGGTATGGGGTTTCTCTTTGGAGTGATTAAAAAGTTCTGGAACTAAATAGTGGTGATGGTTGCACAACATTGTGATGCACTTAATGCTACTAAACGGTATACTTTGAAATGGTTAAAATCGTGCATTTTGTACTGTGTATTCACATTAAGGCATGTTTTGAGAAAAAGAGGAAGAATCTGCTTTTGTTTTAGAGTTTATACATTTTAAGAAATTTTGGGAGAGCTGCTATAATAAATGAGTTTTTGTATCCAAGGCTCTCTTTCTAGTGCTCATTGTTTTTCCACATTCGTGCAAGGTCAGGTTATTTCAGTGTTTCCCAGAGTGTGGTATTCAAAATTATTTTAGGTGATGTGGATATTATTGCTTAAAATGAGGATAAGAAAAAATGAGCAGATCTAGAGAAAAATATGTAGCAGATAATAACATAGGTGAGAAGTAAATAGGCAAAGTTCATGATGATGTTATTCACATGAATGAAGTTTCAGAAATGCTGGGTAATCTCAAATTCTGATTTTTGTGGTGAGTTCAATTTAGATAATGACCGTCAAGTAAATCTTGTATGTCTGTAGTTTATGAACTGGGGACTGGGAAAGGAGAATGGAAAAATGATTTTTATTTTTAACTTTTTTGTCTGATCCCCTAGCAAAAACAGATCCTAAAAATGAAGAAGAAGAAAAGCGACGAATTGAGGCTCGGCGAGAGAAACAAAGGCGCAGAAGGGAAAAAAACAGTGAGAAATATGGAGATGGATACAGGTTTGTGCTTTGTAGAGTCTGAAAATTGGACTCATAAACTGTTTCCGGGGTTTGGGGGTTGGAAAATGGAGTAGATGGCCAAAAGGTTCAAACTTCCAATTATAAGATAAATAAGTTCTGGGGATATATTGTACAGCATGGTGACTATTGTTAACAATACTGTATATATATTTGAAGTTGCTAAGAGAGTAGATCTTCAAAGTTCTCATCACAAGAAAAAAAATATAACTAGTGAAGTGTTGGACATTAACTAAACTCATTGTGCTCATCATTTCACAACAGATACATCTATCAAATAATTATGTTGTGCATCTTAAACTTACACAATGTTATATGTCAATCTCAATAAAACTGGAAAAAAGTAAAAAAAGAAAAGATATTTTTTAAAAAGCTGTTATTATTGGTGTCTTAAGCTGGTGCTGTAGTTGTGTAGAGTTAGCCTATGTTTGATTCCTGTCTCAAGGATATTGACGTATTCAATTTGCTACTCTCCACCTCTCCCACAACTATTTTGGTTGTCAGGATCTAAAAGAATGCTGTATAATTGTCCTTGGGACTTTTAAGCCACTGACACTCTACAGATTTAAAAACTGGAATTCCTGATTTTTGTACATGCACAAGCAATAATCTATCTGGCCAAAAGAGATTGTGATGTGTCATTAATTTTATAATATAGACTGATTTCAGAGATGCAATAAGGAAAAATATGTCTTAGAATCGATAAAGTATTGTGTTTAAGCAAGCAAAAACAAAAACCTGTTTCCTTGAAAAGGCAGATACATCTATTCGGATGTGAAAAAATTCCTGAGAGTCAAATGCAAAGGTTTGACCAAAGATATATAGGAATGGGACTTCCCTGGTGGTGCAGTGGTTAAGAATCCGTCTGCCAGTGTGGGGGACACGGGTTCGAACCCTGGTCCGGGAAGATCTCACATGGTGTGGAGCAGCTAGGCCTGTGCACCACAACTACTGAGCCTGTGCTCTAGAGCCCGCGAGCCACGACTACTGAGCCCCGTGTGCCACAACTACTGAAGCCCACACGCCTGGAGCCCTGTGCTCTGCAACAAGAGAAGCCACCACAATGAGAAGCCCACGCACCGCAATGAAGAGTAGCCCCTGCTCACTGCAACTAGAGAAAGCCCGCACGCAGCAACAAAGACACAACAGAGCCAAAAAAAAAAAAAAAGATATATAGGAATGATTTTGATTTTTTGATATTTACAGTCATCGCACAGTGGATTGGTTCTAGGACCACCACCCCTCCTACCCGTCCCCGACCCGACCCTCAAATACCAAAATCTGAGGATGCTCAAACACCTCTATGAGGGTTTTCATCTTACTAAGATAAGAAAACTAAGGCCCAGAGAAGTTAAGTTGCCTGAGGTCACATAAGGGTGCTAGGAAATAAACCCAGCAGTAGATATCAGATCCTATACTCTTACCCAGGAAAATAAATATAATAGTACTGTAAGGAATTTGTTGGAAAATGGAGACTAGAGGCAAAGAAACCAATTAGGAAACTAGTGTCGTAATTCGAGGAAAAGGAAGTAACAAGAATATATGAGGTAGGAATAATTAAATGGCAGAAAAAGGGAAAATTCATTCTGGAGTGGCTCCTGAGCTTCTAAATGAGTGCATTTGTCCAGTCCAGGCTGATTAGTCATCCTGAAGTGATTTTTAGAGGTAGGACTTTTGATCATCCAAGAGCTCTAACAGAGAGGATTATGGTTGTCTGATGTTCCACCTGGCTTTGTTGTCACTACTTTAGTGGTTTGGAAGCTTGAGGATGGAACAGAGTGTAAAATAAGTAGTAGAACTTTGGAACTTGATACTGCTTGAAGTTTGCTCTGGCTTTCTAACTGATCTAGACTTGAAGTGGATAGTTTAGGATTAGATTAAGTAGATTCATTGATCCATCTTTCATACCCAGAAGCTCCAGTGTGGGCCAGTGATGCCAATTGGTATATAATAACAGTGTCCAGACAGGTACTTAGATACTATCTTTTTCTGACTTAAGCTAAATTTAAACCAACCATTAAATGGAAGAGAGGAAATCATTTATGCTGGGAAAATTAATTTCATTGGTATAGTCTTATGAACTCTTTCTAAGTAAATAAGGTAATATTTAAAGAAAAACTTTTTTTTCCCCCTTACAGAATGGCATTCACATGTTCATTTTGTAAATTTCGAACGTTTGAAGAAAAAGATATTGAACTGCATCTGGAAAGTTCTTCACACCAGGAAACGTTAGATCATATTCAAAAACAAACCAAATTCGATAAAGTAGTTATGGAGTTTTTGCATGTAAGTAGCTGTTTTTGAAGTGAGAAGCACTTTATCTGACATTTGAATTTCTTACATTTTCATAGTTTCCCATCTTTCTCCCATTTTATGTTTCTAAGAATTGAATTTACTATTCACTTAAAGAGTTGTTTTAAAATTAGGTCAGAAGTAGATGTGAATTTCTCTTTCATAGATTTTAGATTTGTTATTTGAGAGTACATTTTTCACAGTAGTTTCTGGCAGAGGTGTCAGGAAAAAAATTCCTTTAACAGCTGTTTATTGATACAGAATCAGCTTAACAGTCTTAACAGTCTTCTGTGTACCTGGTGTTGTGCTGGGTACTTTTCTTCATATTTCATTTCAGCCTTATACTAACTCCTCTTTATCCTAAAAGATCATGCTCAGAGCAGTTCAGTGACTTTCAATAAATGGAAGTCTGAATTCAGAGCCAGAGAGCCTGGTGTTTGATTAGTGTCCTTTATACTATCAGAATGTGGTCATCAGTTCAACAGTTTTTCTTGAATGCTTACAGAAGGTGCTGTTCAGGCACTGAAGACAAAGACATTCCCCTCAGTGAACTAACAATAGTTGGAAATTGAACACACTCACACTTACACAGATGACGCTATTAAGTGGAAGGCCCCAGCATGATGGTGTAGGCAGAAGTGGCTTGGAGATGGGGTGGATAGTTGGGGCCAGGGCTGGATCTGGACTGCTAACTGTACATACAATTAGTTTGGGCAAAAGAGATGGAGTTGTTAGAAGGTTAGCAGTACAGGGATCATTTACTCCTCTATATCCTTGCAGAATTGTGTACCTTAATTAAAATTTCTTTCTGTAATTTTGCTTAACTGGTTCCTAACTGTTATTTAGGACTTTCATATTCACCTGTCCTGAGAAGATCTCTTGCCTCTTCAGCTGTCTTCGATCGCTCTCTCTATGTACCTAAAATACATCTTGAAAAGTAAATACTTTTTGTAGTTTCCTGGTACTTTATATTAGTCTTTCCAACTAAAGTGTAAGCTCCTTGAGAACATTTACTAGTTCTTATATAGCAGATATTGTTATCTTCCATAGGCCAAGCATGGTGCTAGGCCTGTACTATGTGCTCACTGAAAACTTTTTGGATTCTTTCTGTTTTGTTTTCTAGGAATGTATGGTAAATAAATTCAAGAAAACATCTATTCGTAAGCAACAGACAAATAATCAAACAGAAGTAGTCAAAATAATTGAAAAAGATGTTATGGAAGGTAAGTATTTAAACAAATTAATTTAGAAATTTGCATATATATTTTACATACCATAACCTATTTCAGTGTAAATGATGCCCATTAGAGCAGGGGTCCCCAACCCCTGGGCCATGGACCAGTACTGGTCTGTGTCCTGTTAGGAACCAGGTTGCATAGCAGGAGGTGAGCGGCGGGCAAGCGAGCAAAGTTTCATATGTATTTACAGCCATTCCCCATCGTTTGTGTTATCGCTTGAGCTCCTCCTCCTGTTAGATCAGCGGCGGCATTAGATTCTCATAGGAGCTCGAACCCTACAGTGAACTACGCATGCGAGGGATCTAGGTTGCACGCTCCTTGTGAGAGTCTAATGCCTGATGATCTGAGGTGGAGCTGAGGTGGTGATGCTAGTGCTGGGGAGCAGCTGCAAGTACCGATTATCATTAGCAGAGAGGTTTGCACAGAGACCATAATAAATCAATTGCTTACAGACATATCAAAACCCTATCAGTGAGTGACAAGCGAAAACAAGCTCAGGGCTCCCACTGATTCTGCATTATGGTGAGTTATATAATTATTTCATTATATATTACAATGTAATAGTAATAGAAATAAAGTGCACAATAAAAGTATTACATGAAACATCCCGAAACCATCCCCCCTCCACCCCGTCCATGGAAAAATTGTCTTCCACAAAACTGGTCCCAAAAGGTTCGGGACCGCTGCAATAGAGTGATATAGTACATAGTCATATGTGGTAGGCCTGAGTGGGTTATCAGAAATGGAACCCTTTGATTCCTGTTCTCATGTTTACAAATTTATCACTACCTGCCCTTACGTCGTTCACTTCATTTCCTTCATAGAGGAAACTCAGCTTTGCCTCCACATGGAAGATACAGTTGTCCCTAGGTTCCGAGAGAGATTGGTTTCAGGACCTGCTTTGGGTACCAAAATCTGCAGATGCTCAAGTCCCATAGTTGGCTCTCCAGTGTCCATGGATGCAGAAGCCATGGATACAGAGGGCCGCCTGTACTTCTGTATGTCCTCTGTCTCTCTTATCCCTTCTCATAAGCCCCAAAGGAGAAGAAAAAAACATAGACACTAGTTCCTCTAAAACCTGCCTTTCTGTTTAAACAACCACACTTCTTTAAGCATAGTCCACACCGGTCTCTCTTTTCATTCTCATTTATTACTTTACTCACAGCAGACAAGTTTCTGCTACCATTAGTCTACTGAAACTGCTATGACAGAGGTTACCAACACCAACTTCAGTATGTTCTTTTGAATCATTATCTATCTTCTGCAACATTTTCCACTGATAACTGTATTCTTTGTGAATCTGTTTCCTTCCTTGGTTTCTGTGGTATCTCAGTGCCCTGATGTTTTCTTTATTCCCTTGTCATTTTTTTTGTTTTTTTTGTTTTTTTTGTTTTTTTTTTTTGCGGTACGCAGGCCTCTCACTGTTGTGGCCTCTCCCGTTGTGGAGCACAGGCTCTGGACGTGCAGGCTCAGCGGCCACGACTCATGGGCCCAGCTGCTCCGCGGCATGTGGGACCTTCCCGGACTGGGGCACAAACCCGTGTCCCCTGCATCGGCAGGCGGACTCTCAACCACTGCGCCACCAGGGAAGCCCCCCTTGTCATTTTTATTCTTTGTGCTTTTCCTTCTCTACTAAGCTTTTGGAAGTTGGTATTTTTCAGTATTGTCAGTCCCATTATCATCTCTCTTTATATATCTTCCTGGTGAATTAATTTACATACAGAGTTTAAATCAACATCTATATGTTGATTACTTATAGACCTATGTCTTAAGCACAGATCTCTTCTAACTCCAATCTCCTACATGCAGCTGCCTACTGATATCTCTCTTTAGCAGTCTCACAAAGTGAACATATCCAAAAAATTTATCCTCCCCTTGAGCGTCCTCCACCCCAAAAAGAAAACAAAACAAAAACTTAACAAATATCTCCTCATTTATCTTGGAAAGTGGCCCCATCATCAAAACCAGAACTTTGAAGTTAATCTTAGTACTCACCTTTACTATGTCTGTAGCATTGTGTTCTGTCGGTTCTATTTTTTAAGTATGTACCAAGTCTGTTTCTTTACTTCCTCTTAAAATATTGAATTTGTTCAAAGCTTTATCTGTTCTCTTGGCAGTTACAGTATTTTTCTAACCAGTTTCCTTACTTTTAGTCTTTCTTATCTTTAATTTTACTGCATGATTTTATTACTTGAGGAATTTTCAGTGGCTTCCCCATCCTCCACAGAATAAAGTTCAGATACCTAGACATGGCACACAAAGCTGTTCATGATCTAGGCCCTGCTGTTTTTCCCTGTCATCCCTTCTTTATAGTCTGTGCCCCAGCCATATTGAATTACTTGTAATTCCTGGAAAGTGCCATTTTCTCTTATATCCTTCCCTTGCATAGACAGTTGTCTTTATGTATCTGATGGAGATTGGTTCTAGGACTTCCCTGCAGATAACAAAATCCGTGATGCTCAAGTCCCTTATATAAAATGGATATAGTATTTGCATATAAACTATGCATGTCCTCTTATATACTTTAAATCATCTCTGGATTACCTATGATACTTAATACAATATAAATGCTGTATAAATAATTGTCAGCATGGAATTCTGCTTTTTGGAACTTTCTGGAATTTTTAAAAAAATATTTTCTACCTTTTTAATTTTTAAATATATATATATATATATATATATATATATATATATATTTTAACATCTTTATTGGAGTATTAAATATTTTCTATTTTAAAAATTCAGCCATGGGGCTTCCCTGGTGGCGCAGTGGTTGAGAGTCCGCCCCAGTCCGGGAAGATCCCACATGCCGTGGAGCGGCTGGGCCCATGAGCCATAGCCGCTGAGCCTGCGCGTCCGGAGCCTGTGCAAAAAAAAAAAAAAAATTCAGCCATGGTTGGTTGAATCTGCAGATGTGCAACCGGCAGATACAGATGGTCACAGTAACTAGTACCTTAAAATGTTACTTCAAGAATGAAATATAAGATCATGGGGATCTTTTTATTTAATTGAAGCTACATGTTGTCTACTGTTTTCTTAATCGAATGTCATGATAAGTTCAGTTGCCCAAAGGAAGAGCCACGTCAATTTTTTCAACATAAAAAAATACATGGTTCTTTAAAAGTGATATAATTCCAAGGAAACTGGTGTGTTCCCAGGTTTTTCATGTGCAGCATTTAAAGAAAATTCCTGTGAATATACATATAACTTATTAATTTAACATATTTACTGAGGTCCTATTATGTGTCAGGCACTGTTGCTAAGAGCCAAACATACAGAGATAAGCCAGGGAGCCAAAGCTGCTACTCTCTATTGGGATGTGCAGAAATCAACAAATAAAGTAGGTGTTAAAAACATATACAGTAGGGGCTTCCCTGGTGGCGCAGTGGTTGGGAGTCCGCCTGCCGATGCAGGGGGCGCGGGTTCGTGCCCCGGTCTGGGAGGATCCCACGTGCCGCGGAGCGGCTGGGCCCGTGAGCCATGGCCGCTGGGCCTGCACGTCCGGAGCCTGTGCTCCGCGACGGGAGTGGCCGCAGCAGTGAGAGGCCCGTGTACCGCAAAAAAAAAAAAACAAAAAACAAACAAACAAACAAAAAAACATATACAGTAGCCTTCACCTGTAATACACCTCAGTCACCATTTTTAAGATCTAACATGTTTTTGTTCCTTATGAATACAATTTTGACATATTTTTACAATCCCTACCCACCCACATTCATAAGCGTGGAAATTCTTATTTTACTAGAAAATCAGCTTTTTATTTTTATATTATATTTTTTGGGATTGGACTTATAGACCTCAGAGCAGTAGTGTATATAACATGATTAGGAAATATAATGTAATTATACTTTATAATTTTAATCTTTTATCCATATAGTTTTCAATCTATATATGCAGATGTATGAGATACGGCAAAAGAACTCTACCTATATACTCTGATCCTTTTTTTGGAATAAGGGGCATAAAGAATCATGGAAATGAAATAGTGAAAACTTGATTTGTCAGAAGTATGTGAATCATTACTTTTCTTATTAATAGTTGCATTTCTTTTGTAGGTGTTACTGCAGATGATCACATGATGAAAGTAGAGACTGTTCACTGCAGTGCTTGCAGTGTGTATATCCCTGCTTTACATAGCTCAGTTCAGCAGCACTTAAAATCTCCTGATCATATCAAAGGGAAGCAGGCAAGTTTTAATTTGTCTTAATGAAGTCATTGAATTGTTCATTAATCCCTTATTGCCATTTAAAGCCTGTTGTTTCACACCTACCTACTTGTGTACAATCCAGTTAATCTCATGAATGAATTACTGTAAAGATACTTAGTGTAATATAGTGGTTAAGTGTAGTATTGTGGGCTCTGGAGCAAGACTTCTCTGAATCCTGGTTCAGTACATACATGTATTAAGCAAGTAATAAACTTTTCTTTGTCTAAGTTTCCTTATCTATAAAATGAGGATGGATAATCACTCTTCTCTTATGTGACTGATTAAGGATTAGGTTAATTAAAATATAAAAGGCACTTAAAGTAGTACCTGGCACATAGTAAGCATTCAGGAAATCATAGCTGTTGTTGAATGGTTTTTTTTTTATTGTTAACATTTTTTTAACGTGGTACAAAATGATTTTATGAGTGTGTGTTTGTGTATTTTAGAACAAAAAAGAAAGACTCGATTATAGCATACATTTTGATGACTGGGAAAAATAAATTTAAAAAGTAGGATTACCAGTTACTATGTATTGTTATGTTTTTAGTAGAATTTACTCAAAAATTCTAGGAAAAATTTACTATTTTCTTCTTGATTAGTATATTTCTGCTTCTGTGTTGGTTTTATTTAGTCAAATTTATTTCAAATAAAACTATTTACTTTGTGAGAAATTAGTTTGTTTGAAAAGTAAATTTAAAAATTCAAATATTAAAGACTTAAGTTTTAAATAGAGCATTCCTGAGTCGTAAATTCATATTTTGTATTGACGTGAAGCTCATTTAACTCAGATTTTTTTAGCCACTTTGAGCAGGTACAATCTTTTTTTAAATCTTTGTCCTTTCTCTTTTTTGATTATTCCCTTTACACCTTTTTGGCAATTAGACATTCCATTTTATTACCTTTCCTCCTTTGTATAATACATTCTTGTACTATTTACAGCCCAGAGAAAGACTAATTACTCTAGCAGTATGAAAAATTAGTCGTTTTTTTTTTTGATAGCCTGAAAGTGAATAGTTGGAGTAGCTGGGGCTGGGGGAGTTGGATGTAGCGTGAAAAGGAGAGAAAGCAGCTGTTTAGTAGACCCAGACTTAGAGTGTTTAGTGACTAAGTATTTTTTGCTGAAGTTGATTGGCTTTTTGAATCTTCATTGTTTTAATTCATAGATGATTTAGATTGTGGTCACAGTAGCTGTTGTTGCTTTATAGCTTAATTTGCCAGAAAATAAGTCATTTAATTCTAAGGATTCGAGCATGCAGTCGTTTTAATTAAGGAAATATTTTTCATGGCATGGCTTTCAAGTATCTCTGTGTTCTGTTTTTCATAGGCTTATAAGGAACAAATAAAAAGAGAGAGTGTCTTGACTGCTACAAGCATTTTAAATAATCCAATAGTGAAGGCACGATATGAACGTTTTATTAAGGTAAGATTTTAGTGCAAAAACTTTAGGTTATATTGTAGTATTGTAATAGTTAAATGATGATATGGTAACTCTTTGTGATGTTTAATATAGTACAAAATGAGGAGAATTTTACTTAATATTGTATATATAGGTAAAAAAATACCTTTTTTCCTGATTATTGGGATTTATTGGGGGAGGGAGAAATAAGCCATTCCTTTCTCATCGCCTTTCTAGCTCTGGGTCATTTGAGAGATACACAGGAGTCTGATAGAAGACCCAAATGTCAGACCCAATATTATCCTTGATTTTTAAAAAAAAGAGTGACTTGGTGGATATGTCTTAGATAGTCAAGTATTTCACTCCTAGACAGACTCACCTCCCCCCAACTTCTGTTACTGGTTCAGCTGGACAGCAACAGCATTCTCCTGGTCTGTCACATGGCATAGAACCGAGTAGAATGTACCCTTTCTGTTGCTAAGAAGACGCAAAAGAGGGTCTCGATGCCCAACTCAATCCCTTCTTTCCCCTCTTTTGGGTCTTCCTAGCAAAGAGAAATTCCAAAGAGGAATGATGTATCCAATTTGTATTTCTTTTTCTAAGCATACCAATTAGATAAGTCATTCCTCTTCCTTGGATAAAAGTTGGAGGGGAAGTAGGAAGATCAGATATGTTGCTTCAGAAAAAAGCTCCCTCATAGAATCAGGAGGCCAGGAGTAAAGAGGTTTGCTTCTCATGTTAGGAAACTCAGAGGTGAACAGTTAGGTATACCTGGCCTACTGCTTCTCAGGATTTTTGACATATATTATTCCAGTAATCCTTCTTTACATATTATGAGCACTTATTGTATAAATAAGAAACTTATTATTCAGGAAATTAATAGAAATTTTTAAAGGTTAGTTTTTGAGTCTTTATAAAATAATACCTCATTTAAAATCATCTTGCACTGAAGTGAGCCTGTTATGTTGAAGATTTACAAAAGTGTTATTTACATTAGTAACTAAATATTTTATAGAGAAGTTTTATTTTGGCTCTTGTGATTAATAGGTACTATTTGATGATCATTAAATTGTTATATATGTATAGCTAATATAAATATATATATTTAGTGATCATTAAATTATTCCTCAACCAGATGACTTCCAAGCTGAATAAATCTCAGTTCTTTCAGCTTGTTCCTGAGGGCCCTGTTTTCTGATTTGTCCTATTTGGCACTGTTTACTGCACTCTTGACACCACTTTTAAAAAGTGAATGCAGCCCTAATTGAAATCCAATTCTGTGGGAGATATGGCATCAGAAAGATTAAAGCACCATAGCTAAATTAGGAAATATTAAATTTTTTATCCTTGTAGTATCACAAACTTTTGAGAAGTTAATGGTTTCTATTGATGTATGAAAGTAATTTTTAATGAGAGAAGAATACAAATTAGAATTTCTATGTAGGGTTTTCGGGCTACACTTTAGAGTCACTTCATGGAATGGGAGACATCACTAAGTGGGAGTGTCTTGCTCATGTGCATCTTGTGGAGAAAGTACCTGGACTGAGGAGAACTCTTCTAGAACCTTGTTACTCCATATGATCCTAGGATCCAGCAGTATTGACATCACCTGGGAGCTCATTAGAAATACAGTTTCAGTTCATATCCGGGCCTGTTGAATAAGAATCTTCATTTTAAGAAGATTCATGAATCTTCTTCATGAATCTTCAGTTGATTTATATACATGTTAAAATTCAAGACGCACTGATGTCACATGACTCAGTGATGTCCATTGTCCAGCATTTTTTGTCCAGCATTCCTGTCTGCTCTGTTTCTCGCTGTTCTAGATGTCTGCAGAAATCCTCTGCTCATAATCATCTCTGGTCATGGCTTTAAAACGCTTTCATCTTTAAGTGCTCTCAGAATGACAAAATACCTTTTTTAATCTTTGCCCCATGAAATAATCAGTTCATCAATTTCTCCCACTTCTCCAGCTATATCATCTTGTTCTGCCTTCACTCCCTGGCCTGGACACTCATGGTTAGCCCTTATGACAATGCAGTGCTGCCATTCTAAAATTCTGTACTTAATTGTTCTACCACTTACCAGTTCTTAACTCTGCCATTTATGGTTAGCTTTAACTGTCTTTCTTGCTAAAAATATCATGGAATTATGCCAGTACTATGTTTGCCAGATTTTCACTGCAATCCACAATAATTTTACTTATTATCAATCAATGTAACGTGCTTCCTGTAGTGACTATTTCAAACTTGCCACTCTTCACATATCCGGATTTCATTCTTACTCCCTTCACTTACCATATTCTTATCTCTTCTCTTGCTTTAGGGAGGTTGGACCGTTAGATGTGAACTCTGTAACTTTTCTCCTTTTTACTTTAGAATTATGTATCTTTTTTCTCACCCTTGTTGTTGTCTGTGAAGGAAAACACTTTTTTTGCCCTTCATCTGTGTTGTTGTTTCATCAATTATCTCTCTCCTTACTTTCATCTGATTTTTTTTCCTGTTTGTTATCTTACTGTTCTTCCCCAAAGAGACATGCTTATGAGTTCCCTAAACTAAAAGTGACTTGACTTTTCCTAGACTCTAGCCCTTCTTATTATCTCTTTTCTTACTATCATATTTGAAAAGGTAATTAACCTGCATTATGCTCTTTGCTTCCTATATATTATTCACTCTTTAATCTAGTATTTCCCAATTGGAGATGTGTGATTAGAATTCCCTGTGAAGCTAAAATCAAATAAAAAAGCTACCCAGGCCCCTTATAAAAGGCCTTCTGAATTACGGTTTCTCAGACTTCTCCGACAGAGATCTCCCTAAATCTTTCTTAAATATGCAGATTACCAGACTTCTTTCCTGGACACTTTGATTCAGAACGTTTAGGTCTGAAACTAATTCAGGAATTTGTGCTTTTCGCAAGAGCTCCAGTACTTGATTAAATTAAAATATTGGAGTATGGGGTCTGGGCCTGTGTGTTTTGAGAGCTTAGGAGGAAATTGTGCAGATTCATTCTTGGGCAGTCATTGCTGTCCAACTTCCATTTACATCATACTTTTGAAACTCTTCTTTCTAAGATTACCAGTGACTTAATTTAATTTTCAAATAAAAAATTTTAACATTTTATTGTTTATTATTTTAAACATACAAAAGTAAAAGGAATAGTATAATAAATCCTTTAAGTACCCTTACTCAGTTTAATATTTATCAGCTTTAGTGAACTTTTTCAGTTACCTGTTTGTATCATTTGACACTGTTGATCTGTTGATTTATTCTTGAAACTTTGTTTTGCCAGATGGTATTTTACTATCCTGGGGTTCTTCCTGCATTGAGTATTCCTTTTCTAACTTCTGTCCCCATGTACAAGCCTTTTCCATAGGTTTTATTCTCAGCCCTTTTTTTCTACTTACTTCCTCAGCCCTACCCTGGGCTTTCCTATTTAAGACCTGGCTTCACTATTCACTCTGTGCAGGTAATTCACAAACCTAAATATCTTATTTTGAAGTCTCTTCTCTTTTTTAGTTGCAGATTTATCGTTGCCTATTGGACATTTAGACATCTTAAATTCCAGTTATATATAGCATATACCTGCTTCTCTTTCCCCATCTTAATTTATCCATTCTGGTAATGGTGTCACTACATCTTTTACCCTTTCCTTTCCTGGGCTACTAGAGTAGCCCCCTCACTAGTATTTCTTCTCTTGCTACTTCCATTCATCCTGCATCTTCCTACCTGGGATATCTTAAAGTGTAGTACCATCTTATACTTTCCTGCTTTAAAAACCTTCATTGCCTCTTCATTTCTTACATCATTAATATAGCCTTCTAATATGCTCCAATTTATGAGACATCATCCAGATACATAATTTAAGTATTTAAATAAATTAAAATATTAAAATTGTATCTGTGAACATTTAGTGAATTAAAGATGTCTGTTTTTTTAAAGTAAAAGTAAGGCATGATACCTAATACGTTTCTGATTTTCATTTGGGTTTTTAAAAGTGCTTGATTTTCATTTGAATTTTGTAAAGAGAACTTGCAACAGTAGTGCATTGAATATTGATGTAATTAAGTAGAACATAAGTCTTCATCTGCTTTGTTTTATGGAGTATAATGTAATGACTTCAGGAATTTATATACCCACATTGGTATGAAATAAGTACTCAACAAATATTAAATGAATTTGTTATAAGTTGAAATTAAAAGTTTCAAATAGTGTTTATTTTTAATGGTATAGCAAATAAAAATTTCACTGATAAAAAATGAATGTGCTGACTTTAAAAGCTATTGTTTTTCATGTTTTTAGGGTGAGAATCCCTTTGAAATTCAAGATCATTCTCAAGATCAGCAAATAGAAGGAGATGAGGAGGAGGAGGAAAAGATTGATGAACCTATTGAAGAAGAGGAAGAGGAAGAGGAGGAAGAAGAGGAGGTGGGGGAAGTCGAGGAAGTAGAAGAAGTGGGGGAAGTCGAGGAAGTAGAAGAAGGTGGAGGAGTAGAAGGAGTGGGGGACACAGAGGAAGGAGGGGATGTAGAGGGAGAGGGGGAAGTAGGGGCAGTGGAGGAAGGAGAGGGAGAAGGAGAGGGAGTAGGGGAAGTAGAGGAAGAAGCAGCAAAGGAAGAGCCTGTCAGCTTCCCTGTTGACCAACCAGAAGAAAATTAAATATAAGGTATTAGTCAGTTTTAAAAGAAGCTTTAAATTTCTGTCCCAATGTGGAAAAGGGTAAGAGTATCCGTAGTTTAAAATGAGAGTTAACACCCATGTTGCATGCATTCCACAGATTACAATTTGTTTTATATAATTTCTAAATGTTTGGCATTTGTTTAATAAAATGAAGGTAAGACTATTTTAGTTTAGTTTTTATAGCTACCTAACATAGATTCAATAAATTGTTTGTATAATTTTTAAGCTTAATTTTTATTACTTTATTGGTGTTGAGGATAACAGATTTGTGTTGTTAGTGTATCTATTCTAATCATTTGAACTTAAATGCTGCTCTTGGGAGTGTATATTCAAGTGTGCATTAATGTTTTGAATACTTAGCCTAGAAGAGATAAATTGGGCAAGTATTTTGTGCTCTGTGTATTTTTTTACTGCATTGGACATTGAATATAGTAATTTGCGTTAAGATACGCTTAAAGCCTTTTTGTGACCATGTTTCCCTTTGTAGCAATAAAATGTTTTTTACAAAAACTCTCCCTGGATTAGCAATTTAAAATGAAACAGAATTCATCAATTAAATGAGTATATGAAATCAGGATTTGCCTTAATGTATGAGTTCAGCTTGTAAGTGTTTTAAGATAATTGGAAGACTTGAATTAAAAAAATGTACTTCACTTTTTTTTAAGTATGATTAAAATATTTTAAAACATGTTTCAAATAGAAGTCAGTCTGTAACTGACCTTTTTATATTTGTTTTAATTCATTCCTTTTCTCTGTGCCTGTGTCAGATCTTGAAATCTTCTTGGAAATACATTTGAATACAAATAATTTTTCATAGTTATATTAGTTCTTTTGTCATGCCTGTTTTTGGCTGAAGAAGCAAGAAGCAAACTATCACTTTTTTAAAAAGAATTGTTTCTCTCTTGAATCTATCTCTCCTTTTTATAGCTTGTATGCTTCATACTTAAAAGAGAAAATAAGATTATTTTCAAATGACCATCTATGTCACTAAAAAATGTAGTTCTCTTATTTGAATCTTTACTCTGGTCTCTTTTGAGAGGGGGACTCTTCCAGTGAAATTATCTTCTCAAAAGTTTGAGGCATTGAGTGGATGAACATATGGGTATATCAAGTAATTTTAAGGCATTAAGGGGATGAATGTATGGGCATTTGTAGAATTTCACAGATTTCTCTTTTTGCGTACAACAGAGCTTTTAAAAATAGATTTTTGAGGTCAATTTGGGTTTATTGTTGTGGGCTAGATTTGCTTATCTTTAAGCTGGGAAAATCCAATAGGCATTTATATCCGCTTGTAGGGATTTGGAGCCAAGTAAGAGAAGTTTAGTTGAAAATGGGAGAAATTTGGATCCTATCTAGGAGTCTGTATTTACTTACAATAGGCTGCAGAGAGCCTTTGTGCTCAGGAGTTCAGATTTTAAAGCTAATAGGACTTGATGGACCTTGCTGTTTCTCTTTTATTTTAAAATTTGGGGGAAGGGCTAAGGTAAAAGGAGAATAGATCCCTTTGAGATTAGAATTGCAGGCAGCCCTCTGTATCCCCAGGTTCCACATCTCCAGATTCAACCAACTGCAGATCGAAAATATTTGGGAAAAAAGAATTTCAGAAACTTCCTAAAAGCAAAACTTGAATTTACCAAGCACTGGCAACAGTTTACATAGCATTTATATTTTATATAGCACTCACATTGTAATTAGGCATTGTAAGTAATCTAGAGATGATTTAAAGTGTAGGAAAGGGTGTGTGTAGGTTATATGCAAATACTATGTCCATTTTATATAACGGACTTGAGCATCTGTGGATTTTGGTATCTGTGTGGGTCATTGAACCAGTCCCCTGTGGATACTGAGGGATGACTGTATTGGGTTATTTTGGAACTAGTAGAGTGCTTTAAAAAAAAAAAAGTGTCCCAAGTAATTTGATATGTGAAACTTTTGGAATTCTGTATAACAAGAATCTGTGTAACAACTTCTAAGTAAATGTTTTAGAGTGAGAGATGAAGAATAAGTATTAATTTTTGTTGGAAATGTAAAAACCTTTATTCAATTAGCTTATTTACAGAGTATTAATAAAGTATTTTGTTATTGTACTTTATTCAGAGATTTAAATTTTATATATCTTATCAGATAATTTGTAGATGGGCAGTTTAGTTTGCCGGCAGACTAATTTTTGTGATCCTTAGTGTTTATATTTTCAATATTTTTGTGATAAGGATTTATGTAATATCTGTAATACCCTTTCAAATTCTCTTACCCAAGTATTATTTGTTTTCTTTATGAAAAGGCTAAACATGTAGTTCTAATAACCAAAGAAATTTATATACAACACACACAGTTGTTTAAGCCAGAAGCCTAGGGACTATCCTGTAGTCTTCTCTTTTTATCACTGTCTACCTCCAATCTATAAGAAAGTCTATGTTTTCTACTTCCAAAATTTATCTGCCCACTCTTCTACCTCTGCTGCTACCAACCCCAGTTCAAGTCACCATCATCTCTTTCCTGAACTATTGAAATAGCTTATTAACTAATCTTGCTTCCACTCTTAGCCTGCTAGGATTCAGTTTTCCACACAGAAGTATAGTCTTTTAAAAATGTTAATTCAGTTAATGTTAGTCTCCTGGGGTCTTTTTTTTGGTACCCGTACAGTCAGTCCAAACTCCTTATCATGGCATTCAGGCCTAGTTTAGCTTTCAGACTTAATATCATGTCATTTTTCCCACTAGCTACGATGGCTTTTTGTTGGTTTTTAATGAATCTCTTGCCTATCTCCAGACCTTTGCATTTTCTGTAAGCTATACCTGTCAGCTTTCTTTAGCAGACTCTTCATCCAATTGGGTAAATTGGGTCGTATGGTAGTTCTATTTGTAGTTTTTTAAGTAACCTCCATACTGTTCTCCATAGTGGCTGTATCAATTTACATTCCCACCAACAGTGCAAGAGGATTCCCTTTTCTCCGCACCCTCTCCAGCATTTATTGTTTGTAGATTTTTTGATGATGGCCATTCTGACTGGTGTGAGATGATATCTCATTGTAGTTTGATTTGCATTTCCCTAATGATTAATGATGTTGAGCATTCTTTCTTGTGTTTGTTGGCAATCTGTATATCTTCTTTGGAGAAACGTCTATTTAGGTCTTCTGCCCATTTTTGGATTGGGTTGTTTGTTTTTCTGATACTGAGCTGCATGAGCTGCTTGCAAATTTTGAAGATTGATGCTTTGTCAGCTGCTTCATTTGCAAGTATTTTCTCCCATTCTGAGGATTGTCTCTTCGTCTTGTTTATGGTTTCCCTTGCTGTGCAAAAAGCTTTTAAGTTTCATTGGGTCCCATTTTTTAATTTTTGTTTTTATTTCCATTTCTCTAGGAGGTGTGTCAGAAAGGATCTTGCTGTGATTTATGTCATAGAGTGTTCTGCCTATGTTTCCCTCTAAGAGTTTGATAGTGTCTCGCCTTACATTTAGGTCTGTAATCCATTTTGAGTTTATTTTTGTGTATGGTGTTAGGGAGTGTTCTAATTTCATTCTTTTACATGTAGCTGTCCAGTTTTCCAAGCACCACTTATTGAAGAGGCTGTCTTTTCTCCACTGTATATTCTTGCCTCCTTTATCAAAGGTAAGGTGAGCATATGTGTGTGGGTTTATCTCTGGGCTTTCTATCCTGTTTGATTGTCTAGATTTCTGTTTTTGTGCCAGTACCATACTGTCTTGATTACTGTAGCTTTGTAGTATAGTCTGAAGTCAGGGAGTCTGATTCCTCCAGCTCCGTTTTCCTTTCTCAAGATTGCTTTGGCTATTCGGGGTCTTTGGTGTTTCCATACAAATTGTGAATTTTTTTGTTCTAGTTCTGTGAAAAATGCCAGTGGTAGTTTGATAGGGATTACATTGAATCTGTTGATTGCTTTGGGTAGTAGAGTCATTTTCACAATGTTGATTCTTCCAAAACAAGAACATGGTATATCTCTCCATCTATTTGTATCGTCTTTAATTTCTTTCATCAGTGTCTTAAAATTTTCTGCATACAGGTCTTTTGTCTCCTTAGGTAGGTTTATTCCTAGATATTTTATTCTTTTTGTTGCAGTGGTAAATTGGAGTGTTTTCTTAATTTCACTTTCAGATTTTTCATCATTAGTGTATAGGAATACCAGAGATTTCTGTGCATTAATTTTGTATCCTGCAACTTTACCAAATTCATTGATTAGCTCTAGTAGTTTTCTGGTAGCATCCTTAGGATTCTCTATGTGTAGTATCATGTCATCTGCAAACAGTGACAGCTTTACTTCTTCTTTTCCGATTTGGATTCCTTTTATTTCTTTTTCTTCTCTGATTGCTGTGGCTAGGACTTCCAAAACTATGTTGAATAATAGTGGTGAGAGTGGGCAGCCTTGTCTTGTTCCTGATCTTAGTGGAAAGGGTTTCAGTTTTTCAGCATTGAGGATGACGTTGGCTATGGGTTTGTCGTATATGGACTTTATTATGTTGAGGAAAGTTCCCTCTATCCCTACTTTCTGCAGGGTTTTTATCATAAATGGGTGTTGAATTTTGTCAAAAGCTTTTTCTGCATTTATTAAGATGATCATATGGGTTTTCTCCTTCAGTTTGTTAATATGATATATCACATTGATTGATTTGTGTATATTGAAAAATCCTTGCATTCCTGGGATAAACTCCCCCCGATCATGGCGTATGTTTCTTGTAATGTGCTGTTGGATTCTGTTAGTGTTTTGTTGAGGATTTTTGCATCTATGTTCATCAGTGATATTGGCCTGTAGTTTTCTTTCTTTGTGACATCTTTGTCTGGTTTTGGTATCAAGGTGATGGTGCCCTCGTAGAATGAGTTTGGGAGTGTTCCTCCCTCTGCTATATTTCGCAAGAGTTTGAGAAGGATAGGTGTTAGCTCTTCTCGAAATGTTTGATAGAATTCGCCTGTGAAGCCATCTGGTCCTGAGCTTTTGTTTGTTTGAAGATTTTTAATCACAGTTTCAATTTCAGTGCTTGTGATTGGTCTGTTCATATTTTCTGTTTCTTCCTGGTTCAGTCTTGGCAGGTTGTGCATTTCTAAGAATTTGTCCACTCCTTCCAGGTTGTCCATTTTATTGTCATAGACTTGCTTGTCGTAATCTCTCATGATCCTTTGTATTTCTGCAGTGTCAGTTGTTACTTCTCCTTTTTCATTTCTAATTCTATTGATTTGAGTCTTCTCCCTTTTTTTCTTGATGAGTCTGGCTAATGGTTTGTCAGTTTTGTTTATCTTCTCAAAAAACCAGCTTTTAGTTTTATTGATCTTTCCTATCGTTTCCTTCATTTCTTTTACATTTGTTTCTGATCAGATCTTTATGATTTCTTTCCTTCTGCTAACATTGGGTTTTTTTTGTTCTTCTTTCTCTGATTGCTTTAGATGTAAGGTTAGGTTGTTTATTTGAGATGTTTCTTGTTTCTTAAGGTAGGATTGTATTGCTATAAACTTCCCTCTTAGAACTGCTGTTGCTGAATCCCATAGGTTTTGGGTCTTCGTTTTTTCATTGTCATTTGTTTTCTAGGTATTTTTTGATTTCCTCTTTGATTTCTTCAATGAGCTCTTGGTTATTAAGTAGTGTATTGTTTAGCCTCCATGTGCTTGTATTTTTTACAGATTTTTTCCTGTAATTGATATCTAGTCTCATATGTTGTGGTCAGAAAAGATATTTGATATGATTTCAATTTTCTTAAATTTACTGAGGCTTGATTTGTGACCCAAGATATGATCTATCCTGGAGAATGTTCCATGAGCACTTGAGAAGAATGTGTATTCTGTTGTTTTTGGATGGAATGTCCTATAAATATCAATTTAGTCCATTTTGTTTAATGTATCATTTAAAGCTTGTGTTTCCTTATTTATTTTCATTTTGGATGATCTGTCCATTGGTGAAAGTGGGGTGTTGAAGTCCCCTACTATGAATGTGTTACTGTCGATTTCCCCTTTTATGGCTGTTAGTATTTGCCTTATGTATTGAGGTGCTCCTATGTTGGGTGCATAAATATTTACAATTGTTATATCTTCTTCTTGCATTGATCCCTTGATCATTATGTAGTGTCCTTGTCTCTTGTAATAGTCTTTATTTTAAAGTCTATTTTGTCTGATATGAGAATTGCTACTCCAGCTTTCTTTTGATTTCCATTTGCATGGAATATCTTTTTCCGTCCCATCAGTTTCAGTCTGTATGTGTCCCTAGGTCTGAAGTGGGTCTCTTGTAGATGGCATATATATGGGTCTTGGTTTTGTATCCATTCAGCCAGTCTGTGTCTTTTGGTGGGAGCATTTAATCCATTTACATTTAAGGTAATTATTGATATGTATGTTCCTATTCCCATTTTCTTTGGGTTTGTTATTGTAGGTCTTTTCCTTCTCTTGTGTTTCCTGCCTAGAGAAGTTGCTTTAGCATTTTTTGTAGAGCTGGTTTGGTGGTGCTGAATTCTCTTAGCTTTTGCTTGTCTGTAAAGGTTTTAATTTCTCCATCAATTCTGAATGAAATCCTTCCTGGGTAGAGTAATCTTGGTTGTAGGTTTCTCCCCTTCATCACTTTAAATATGTGCTGCCACTCCCTTCTGGCTTGCAGAGTTTCTGCTGAAAGATCAGCTGTTAACCTTCTGGGGATTCCCTTGTGTGTTATTTGTTGTTTTTCCCTTGCTGCTTTTAATATTTGTTCTTTGTATTTAATTTTCGATAGTTTGATTAATATGTGTCTTGGCATATTTCTCCTTGGATTTATCCTGTATGGGATTCTCTGTGCTTCCTGGACTTGATTAACTATTTCCTTTTCCGTATTACGGAAGTTTTCAACTTTAATCTCTTCAAATATTTTCTCAGTCTCCTTCTTTTTCTCTTCTTCTGGGACCCCTATAATTCGAATGTTGGTGCGTTTAATGTTGTCCCAGAAGTCTCTGAGACTGTCCTCAATTCTTTCATTCTTTTTTCTTTAATGTGCTCTTTAGTAGTTATTTCCACTATCTTATCTTCCAGGTCACTTATCTGTTCTTCTGCCTCAGTTATTCTGCTATTGATCCCTTCTAGAGTAGTTTTAATTTCATTTACTGTGTTGTTCATCGTTGCTTGTTTCCTCTTTAGTTCTTCTAGGTCCTTGTTAAATGTTTCTTGCATTTTGTCTATTCTGTTTCCAAGATTTTGCATCATCTTTACTATCAGTGTTCTGAATTCTTTTTCAGGTAGACTGTCTATTTCCTCTTCATTTGTTAGGTCTGGTGGGCTTTTATCTCGCTCCTTCATCTGCTGTGTGTTTTCCTCTCTTCTCATTTTGCTTATCTTACTGTGTTTGGGGTCTCCTTTTTGCAGACTGCAGCTTCGTAGTTCCCGTTGTTTTTGGTGTCTGTCCCCAAGTGGCTAAGGTTGGTTCAGTGGGTTTTGTCGGTTTCCTGGTGGAGGGGACTAGTGCCTGTGTTCTGGTGGATGAGGGTGGATCTTGTCTTTCTGGTGGGCAGGTCCACGTGTGGTGGTGTGTTTTGGGGTGTCTGTGGCCTTATTATGATTTTAGGCTGCCTCTCTGCTAATGGATGGGGTTGTGTTCCTGTCTTGCTAGTTGTTTGTCATAGGGTGTCCAGCACTGTAACTTGCTGGTCGTTGAGTGAAGCTGGGTCTTGGTGATGAGATGGAGATCTCTGGGAGATTTTTGCCGTTTGATATTACGTGGAGCTGGGAGGTCTCTTGTGGACCAGTGTCCTGAAGTTGGCTCTCCCACCTCGGAGGCACAGCCCTGACTCCTAGCTGGAGCACCAAGAGCCTTTCATCCACACGGCTCAGAATGAAAGGGAGAAAAAATAGAAAGAAAGAGAGAAAGAAGATAAAATAAAATAAAGTTATTAAAATAAAAAATAATTATTTAGAAAAAAAATTTTTTAAGAAAAAAAATACGGATGGACAGCACCCTAGCACAAATGGTAAATGCAAAGCTATACAGACAAAATCACACACAGGTGCATACTCATACACACTAACAAAAAGAGAAAAAGGGGGAAAAATATATATCTTTGCTCCCAAAGTCCACCTCCTCAATTTGGGATGATTTGTTGTCTATTCAGGTATTCCACCGATGCAGGGTACATCAAGTTGATTGTGGAGATTTAATCCGCTGCTCCTGAGGCTGCTGGGAGAGATTTCCCTTTCTCTTTTTTCGCACAGCTCCCGGGGCTCAGCTTTGGATTTGGCCCCGGCTTCTGCGTGTAGGTCGCCGGAGGGCGTCTGTTCTTCGCTCAGACAGGACGGGGTTAAAGGTGCCGCTGATTCGGGGGCTCTGGCTCACTCAGGCCGGGGGTAGGGAGTGGTACGAATGCGGGGCAAGCCTGCGGCGGCAGAGGCCAGTGTGACGTTGCACCAGCCTGAGGCGCACCGTGTGTTCTTCCGGGGAAGTTGTCCCTGGGTCACGGGACCCTGGCAGTGGCGGGCTGCACAGGCTCCTGTGAGGGGAGGTGTGGAGAGTGACCTGAGCTTGCACACAGGTTTCTTGGTGGCGGCAGCAGCAGCCTTAGCGTCCCATGCCCATCTCTGGGATCTGCGCTGATAGCCGCGGCTTGTGCCCGACAAGACAGATTTTTAAAGGACAATAGTTACACTAGTCTCTGGCTCAGAGCTGTTGGTTCATAGAATCTCCAAGTGAAAACCAAACGCAGCTTGCTGTTTGCCAAATGGAGTGAGGTTTTTGATACAGGAGACTCCCAGAGGATATATCTAGGGGCCATCAAAGTGTGGCAACGCCCTATGTGTTTTGCGGGTACCACAAGGAGCTTTGATTCCTCATACTTAGAAAACACGCAAACAAAAACCCGGTGGCTGTCCATTTCCCATTTTCCCTACTGACTTCCTCCCCTCTTCCTTGACAATTAGAATGCTAGGTTCCTTGTAATAAAAACCTGCCAGGGAATTGCACTCAGACTGAGAAAATAAACCTCAGGTAACAACAGTGAAAAATCTAGTAGTTGGCAAGACTCCCACTGCCTGTTTTCATATGAATTTTACATTTTTAAAGGGTTGTAGAAAACGAAAACAAAGCATATATGACAGATACCTAATGTGTCCCTCAAAGCCTAAAATACTTTGCTAACTGGCCCTTTACAGAAAATGTTTGCTGGTCCCTAGTCTCTCATATTAGACAACAACCTAGAAGCAAAAAACATTGAAGGAAAAGAGCAACATGAAAGATAGGCAGGAACCTTAACAAGCAGAAATAATTCCTAGGGAAATAATGCAGAGGAGACAGAAAGAACTTTGAGTAAGCATAATTAGTATTATATGTAATAATAATTAGTAATTATAATAATTAGTTTTATATGTTATTCTTGGATAGTGTTATATATGATAATTTCAAAGAGATTTGAGAGATTGCACTAATTTAAAAAATGCAAACTGTTATGAAGAAGTATCTTGAAAATAAAAAATAGTTGCTAAAGTAAAAATCTCTGTTTTAGGCCAAGTAATTGAATAAACATGACTGAAAATCAAATTACTGACCTAGAATTTTGAGCTAAGGAGTACTTCCAGAATCTTATGAGAAGAGATCAAATAGGTGGAAATAATGAGAAAAGTTAGGAGACATAGACGCTCCAGGTAAATACCATCCATTTAAAATAAAACGAGTTTAGGAGCCGTAGAGAGAGAGAATTCACCATTGACTATCCAGCATACATCACAGTGCCAGGCGCGTGGTAAGTGATCAATATTTTCAAATGAATGCATGTATGTGGGTATGAGTTCCAGAAGGTGAGAACAGAAAAAGCTGAAGAAAAGAAATAATAGGAAAAAAATTCTGGTGAAAGACTGATCTCGTATTAAAAAGCATAAGTACTGAGAAAAAATAATGGAAAAGGAGACATTTGAAAAATAACTCCTGACAAAATTTATGTAATGCCAGGATAAAAAGATAATCTCAAAATATCTAAAGAGAAACAATTTACCTACAAGGGGAAAATCACATTGGTCTCAGACTTGTTGTCTGTACATTGGGATACTAAAAGATACTGTTATTTTTAAAGTTATGAAGAGAAATTGTTTTGAATTCAGAATTCTATGTTGAGTTAAACTATCATTTGAGAGTGAGTACACAATAAAGGCATTCTAGAAATCCTAGAACATGGAAGGATTTGGGAATTAACTGTCAGATACTATGCACTCAACAACATGAAACAAATTATGTGATGAAAAACTGTTGACAGGGAGAAACAGATTTGCTGTCATAGCTAAGTATTTGAACACAGCTCTTTCAAAAATTATTAGATGAAGGGTTCAAAATTGAGGACACAGGTTTTGAATCATACAATTCAAAAACTTTAATCGTTACAGAGAATTTATTTTCAAATACCATGAAAAAATGACTATAAAGCAGTCACAAAGAAGTCATATAGGCTCTATTCTATTATCACAGCACAATAAGCTAGAAATTAACAGGTATTTAGGAACCAATAAAAATCAGATACAAAAGAACTGTTGTGATGCTTTCATTAAAAGAAAAATGAAATTTCAAGAAAGAATTTGTTTTATTTAAGCTGTTCCAGATTATACAGAAATCTGAAACACTTCTCAATTTAGTCTCCGAGACTAGCATTACCCTTATTCCAGAATGTTGTCTATCAAATATAACGATAGATCAGTCTCCCTTAGGAACAAAAGTAATCGTTGAAAAGAACATTCGCAAATTAAATCCAAAAGAATATGGTCATGGCAAAGTAGGGTTTATCCAAAGAATACAAAATAATCTATTAATGTAACTCAATACATTAGGAATCTGTTAATGTGACACTTATAAAAGGCAGATTAAATGAGAAAAAAAATCACATGATAATCTTGACAGATGCTGGAAACATATTTCCTAAAATGTGATGCTCATTCCAGATTTAAATCTTGTCAGGCTGGGAATAGAAAGACCGTTTTCAACTTGACTAAGGACATCTACCAGAAAGTTTTCAGCAGATGTTCACATTCACAATCATTTAACCACAAGAACTAGAAATATTAGGGAGAGACAATGCAGTAGTTATTTCAGGTAATGTGATTGTGGAGATAGTACCTCCAAGAGATTCAAGTCAAAAGCTATTAGAAATAATAAGAGGTAGTTTTGCTTAATAATTCAACGTACAAAAAACTGCCTTTTTTTTTTTTTTTTTTTGCGGTACGCGGGCCTCTCACTGTTGTGGCCTCTCCCGTTGTGGAGCACAGGCTCCAGACGCACAGGCTCAGCAGCCATGGCTCACAGGCCCAGCCTCTCCGTGGCATGTGGGATCTTCCCGGACCGGGGCACGAACCCATGTTCCCTGCATCGGCAGGCGGACTCTCAACCACTGCGCCGCCAGGGAAGCCCCCCAAATCTGTAGCTTTCTATTGACTGGTATGGGCCAATTGGAAATGTAATTTAAAAAATCCTATTTGCAATAAAAATCTGAGCTATATACTATTTAGGAATAAACAGTGGGAAAGTGTATGATCCATATGAGGAAAACTGCATTTTAATGAAGGATGTAAAACATTTGAATAAATAGTTTATGTTCTTGTTTGTAAAAACTCAGTATTGTCCAGATGTCAGTTATCTTCAAATGAATTCATAAATTAAAACCCCAGTGGGGTTTCATTACTAAGTGTTGACTGTGAGAGAAATTAAATGTAACAGTGGCTTAAGATTGAAGTGTCTTTCTCGTAAAAGTTCAGGTGGGCAACACAAGGCTGGTGGTGCCCTTCCAGGTGTCAGAGTCTGAGGCTCCATCTATATTGTTGTGCCACCTTCCAAAATCTCTAATCTCCAATCATCCTGTCTATATTCCAGTCAGTGGAGAGGAAGAAAAGTAGAAAGTCACACATCTTCAGTGTGAGAACAGGTCCCAAAAATTGTACCTACATTTCTACATTCATCTTTTCAATGGAAATAGTAAACAATCTATAATAGGAATAGAAAAGAGTTTATTTGAGCCAAACTGGGGACTGGAAAGACAGATTCTGAGACTGAGAGACACAGATTCAAGAAGCATTTTTTTTTTATTGGAGTATAATTGCTTTACAATGTTGTATTAGTTTCTGCTGTACAGTGTATCATCTATATGTATACATATATCCCCTCCCTCTAGGACCTCCCCCTTCATCTCACCCATCTAGGTCATCACAGAGCACTGAGCTGAGCTCCCTGTGCTATATAGCAGGTTCCCACTAGCTATTTTACACATGGTAATGTATTTATGTCAAACCTAATCTCCCAATTCATCTCACCCTCCCCTTCCCCCACCCCGTATCCACATGTCCATTCTCTACGTTTGTGTTTCTATTCCTGCCCTGCGAATAGGTTCGTCTGTGCCATTTTTCTAGATTCCAAATATATGCGTTAATATACGATATTTGTTTTTCTCTTTCTGACTTACTTCACTCTGTATGACAGACTCTAGGTCCACCTACATCTCTTCAAATGACCCAATTTCATTTCTTTTTATGGCTAATAGTCCATTATATATATATATATATATATATATATATTTGTTTCTTTTAATGGCTGAGTAATATTCCATTGTATATATGTGCCACATCTTCCTTATCCATTCATCTGTCGATGGACAAGTAGGTTGCTTCCATGTCCTGGCTATTGTAAATAGAGCTGCAATGAACATTTTGGTATATGACTCTTTGAATTATGGTTTTCTCAGGGTATATGCCCAGTAGTGGTATTGCTGGGTCATATGGTAGTTCTATTTGTAGCTTTTTAAGGAACCTCCATACTGTTCTCCACAGTGGCTATATCAGTTTACATTCCCACCAACAGTGCAAGAGGGTTCCCTTTTCTCCACACCCTCTCCAGCATTTATTGCTTGTAGATTTTTTGATGATGGCCATTCTGACCAGTGTGAGGTGATACCTCATTGTAGTTTTGATTTGCATTTCTCTAGTAATTAGTGATGTTGAGCATCTTTTCATGTGCCTCTTGGCCATCTGTATGTCTTCTTTGGTGACATGTCTATTTAGGTCTTCTGCCCATTTTTTGATTGGGTTCTTTGTTTTTTTGCTATAGAGCTGCATGAGCTGTTTGTATATTTTTGAGATTAATCCTTTGTCCATTGCTTCATTTGCAAATATTTTCTCCCATACTGTAGGTTGTCTTTTCATCTTGTTTATGGTTTCCTTTGCTGTGTGAAAGCCTTCTTTCTTTTCTTTTTTTAAATATATTTAATTTATTTGTATGTATCAGAGAAAAAGAGTAAGTGAAACTGAAGGAATTGTCAAAAGTCAAGTAAAGTAAATATCTTTTCACAGTAAGATATACTATTTCTTGGAATATTCCTCCAGAGTTAAGAAAAAAGACTCTGCAAAACATGAAGGTACAGTGTGTGTCATTCTTTTTGAGAAATAACGTATGTACAATAAAGTGCACAAATCTTTGTATAGGTGTCACTGGTGTTTTTAGGTTGTGTTTTAGTTGTAGACAGTCAGGTATCTTATACTTCTTCCCAGATCCCCTCCCGTACTTTACTTCTCAACTTTCATATACTGTGAGTTTTATTACATTTAGTTCTTTAGTCTTAATTCCCATGATTCTTTTTTTTTAAACATCTTTATGGAGTATAATTGCTTTACAATGTTGTGTTAGTTTCTGCTGTATAACACAGTGAATCAGCTATATGCATATGTATATCCCCATATCCCCTCCTTCTTGCATCTCCCTCCCACCCTCCTATCCCACCCCTCTTAGTGGTCGCAGAGCACCGAGCTGATCTCCCTGTGCTAATGCAGCTGCTTCGCACTAGCTAGCTATTTTACATTTGGTAGTGTATATATGTCAGTGTTACTCTCTCACTTTGTCTCAGCTTACCCTTCCCCCTTGCCATGTCCTCAAGTCCATTCTCTACATCTGTGACTTTATTCATGACCTGCGCCAAGATTCGTCAGAACCATTTTTTTTTGTTTTTGGATTCTGTATATATGTGTTAGCATACGGTATTTGTTTTTCTCTTTCTGACTTACTTCACTCTGTATGACAGACTAAATAACTAAAAATAGAACTACCATATGACCCAGGAATCCCACTACTGGGCATATACCCTGAGAAAACCATAATTCACAAAAAGTCATGTACCACAATGTTCATCACAGCACTATTTACAATAGCTAGGACATGGAAGCAACCTAAGTGTCCATCAACAGATGTGTGAAGGATTTTAAGTTTAATTAGGCCCCATTTGCTTATTTTTGTTTTTATTTTTATTACTCTAGGAGGTAGGTCATAACACACCTTGCTGTGACTTATATCAGTGTTTTCCCTATATTTTCCTCTAAGAGTTTTATAGTGTCTGGTATTACATTTAGGTCTTTAATCCATTTGGAGTTTAGTTTTGTGTATGCTGTTAGGGAGTGTTCTAATTTCATTCTTTTACATGTGGCTGTCCAGTTTTCCCAGCACCACTTATTAAAGAGGCTGTCTTTTCTGCATTGTATATTCTTGCCTCCTTTGTCATAGATTAGTTGACCATAGGTGAGTGGGTTTATCTTTGGGCTTTCTATCCTGTACCATTGATTTATATTTCTGTTTTTGTGCCAGTACCATACTGTCTTGATTACTGTAGCTTTGTAGTATAGTCTGAAGTCAGGGAGTCTGAGTCCTCCAGCTCCATTTTTTTCCCCTCAAGACTGCTTTGGCTATTCGGGGTCTTTTGTGTTTCCATACAAATTGTAAAATATTTTTATTCTAATTCTGTGAAAAATGCCATTGGTAATTTGAAAGGGATTGCATTGAACCTGCAGATTGCTTTGGGTAGTATAATCATTTTCACAATATTGATTCTTCCAGTCCAGAAGCATGGTATATCTCTCCATCTTTTTGTGTCATCTTTGATTTTTTTCATCAGTGTTTTATAGTTTTTGGAGTACAGGTCTTTTGCCTCCTTAGGTAGGTTTATTACTAGGTATTTTATTATTTTTGTTGTGATGGTAAATGGGATTGTTTCCTTAATTTCTCTTTCTGATCTTTTGTTGTTAGTGTATACGAATGCAAGAGATTTCTGTGCATTAATTTTGTATCCTGCAACATTACCAGACTTATTGATTAGTTTTAGTACTTTTCTGGTGGCATCTTTAGGATTTTCTATGTATAGTATCATGTCATCTGCAGACACTGATGGTTTTACTTCTTCTTTTCCAATTTGTATTCCTTTTATTTCTTTTTATTGTCTGATTGCTGTGGCTAGGACTTCCAATACCATGTTGAATAATAGTGGCAAGAGTGGACATCCTTGTTTCATTCCTGATCTTAGAGGAAATGCTTTCAGTTTTGCACCATTGAGAATGATGTTTGCTGTGAGTTTGTTGTATATGGCCTTTATTATGCTGAGGTAGTTTCCCTCTATGTCCTCTTTATGGAGAGTTTTTATCATAAATGGGTGTTGAATTTTGTCAAAAGCTTTTTCTGCATCTATTGAGATGATCATATGTTTTTTCTCCTTCAATTTGTTAATATGGTATATCACATTGATTGATTTGTGTATATTGAAGAATCTTGCATCCCTGGGATAATCCCACTTGATCATAGTGTATGATATTTTTAATGTGTTGTTGGATTCTGTTTGCTAGTATTTTGTTGACGATTTTTGCATCTATATTCATGAGTGATATTGGTGTGTAATTTCTTTTTTTTGTGATGTCTTTGTTTGGTTTTGGTATCAGGGTGATGATGGCCTTGTAGGAAGAGTTTGGGAGTGTCCCTCTCTCTGCAAGTTTTCGGAAGAGTTTGAGAGGATAGTTGTTAACCCTTCTCTAAATGTTTGATAGAATTCACCTATGAAGCCATCTGGTCCTGGACTGTTGTTTGTTGGAAGATTTTTAATTACAGTTTTAATTTCACTACTTGTGATTGGTCTGTTTATATTTTCTAATTCTTCCTGGTTCAGTCTTGGAAAGTTGTACATTTCCAAGAATTTGTCCATTTCTTCCAGGTTGTCCATTTTATTGGCATAGAGTTGCTTGTAGTAGTCTCTCATGAGCTTTTGTATTTCTGTGATAATTTCTCCTTTTTCATTTCTAATTTTATTGATTTGAGTCATCTCCCTTTTGTCTTGATGAGTCTGGCTAAAGGTTTATCAATTTTGTTTATCTTCTCAAAGAATCAACTTTTAGTTTTATTGATCTTTGCTATTGTTTTCTTCATTCCTATTTCATTCATTTCTGCTTGATCTTTGTGATTTCTTTACTTCTACTTACTTTGGGTTTTCTTTTTTTTTTTAACATCTTTATTGGGGTATAATTGCTTTACAGTGGTGTGTTAGTTTCTGCTTTATAACAAACTGAATCAGTTAAACATATACATATGTTCCCATATCTCTTCCCTCTTGCGTCTCCCTCCCTCCCACCCTCCCTATCCCACCCCTCCAGGCGGTCACAAAGCACCCAGCTGATCTCCCTGTGCTATGCGGCTGCTTCCCACTAGCTATCTACCTTACGTTTGGTAGTGTATATATGTCCATGCCTCTCTCTCGCTCTGTCACAGCTCACCCTTCCCCCTCCCCATATCCTCAAGTCCGTTCTCCAGTAGGTCTGTGTCTTTATTCCTGTCTTACCCCTAGGTTCTTCATGACATTTTTTTTTCTTAAATTCCATATATATGTGTTAGCATACGGTATTTGTCTTTCTCTTTCTGACTTACTTCACTCTGTATGACAGTCTCTAGGTCTAGCCACCTCATTACAAATAGCTCAATTTCATTTCTTTTTATGTCTGAGTAATATTCCATTGTATATATGTGCCACATCTTCTTTATCCATTCATCCGATGATGGGCACTTAGGTTGTTTCCATCTCCTGGCTACTGTAAATAGAGCTGGAATGAACATTTTGGTACATACATGACTCTTTTTGAATTCTGTTTTTTTCAGGGTATATGCCCAGTAGTGGGATTGCTATGTCATGTGGTAGTTCTATTTGTAGTTTTTTAAGGAAACTCCATACTGTTCTCCATAGTGGCTGGACCAATTCACATTCCCACCAGCAGAGCAGGAGTGTTCCCTGTTCTCCACACCCTCTCCAGCATTTATTGTTTCTAGATTTTTTGATGATGGCCATTCTGACTTGTGTGAGATGATATCTCATTGTAGTTTTGATTTGCATTTCTCTAATGATTAATGATGTTGAGCATTCTTTCATGTGTTTGTTGGCAGTCTGTATATCTTCTTTGGAGAAATGTCTATTTAGGTCTTCTGCCCATTTTTGGATTGGGTTGTTTATTTTTTTGTTATTGAGCTGCATGAGCTGCCTGTAAATTTTAGAGATTAATCCTTTGTCAGTTGATTCATTTGCAAATATTTTCTCCCATTCTGAGGGCTGTCTTTTGGTCTTGTTTATGGTTTCCTTTGCTGTGCAAAAGCTTTGAAGTTTCATTAGGTCCCATTTGTTTATTTTTGTTTTTATCTCCATTACTCTAGGAGATGGGTCAAGAAGGATCTTGCTGTGATTTATGTCATAGAGTGTTCTGCCTATGTTTTCCTCTAAGAGTTTGATAGTTTCTGGCCTTACATTTAGGTCTTTAATCCATTTTGAGCTTATTTTTGTGTATGGTGTTAGGGAGTGATCTAATCTCATACTTTTACATGTACCTGTCCAGTTTTCCCAGCACCACTTATTGAAGAGGCTGTCCTTTCTCCACTGTACATTCCTGCCTCCTTTATCAAAGATAAGGTGACCATATGTGCGTGGGTTTATCTCTGGGCTTTCTATCCTGTTCCATTGATCTATCTTTCTGTTTTTGTGCCAGTACCATACTGTCTTGATTACTGTAGCTTTGTAGTATAGTCTGAAGTCAGGGAGCCTGATTCCTCCAGCTCCGTTTTTCGTTCTCAAGATTGCTTTGGCTATTGGGGTCTTTGGTGTTTCCATACAAATTGTGAATTTTTTTTGTTCTAGTTCTGTGAAAAATGCCAGTGGTAGTTTGATAAGGATTGCATTGAATCTGTTGATTGCTTTGGGTAGTAGAGTCATTTTCACAATGTTGATTCTTCCAAAACAAGAACATGGTATATCTCTCCATCTATTTGTATCACCTTTAATTTCTTTCATCAGTGTCTTATACTTTTCTGCATACAGGTCTTTTGTCTCCTTAGGTAGGTTTATTCCTAGATATTTTATTCTTTAGGTTGCAATGGTAAATGGGTGTGTTTTCTTGATTTCACTTTCAGATTTTTCATCATTAGTGTATAGGAATGCAAGAGATTTCTGTGCATTAATTTTGTATCCTGCAACTTTACCAAATTCATTGATCAGCTCTAGTAGTTTTCTGGTGGCATCTTTAGGATTCTCTATGTATAGTGTCATGTCATCTGCAAACTAACTTTGGGTTTTCTTTGTGCTTCTTTTTCTAGTTGCTTTAGGTGTAAGGTTAGATTATTTATTTGAGATTTTTCTTGTTTCTTGAGGTGAGCTTGAATTGCTATAAACTTCCCTCTTAGAACTGCTTTTGCTGCATCCCATAGGTTTTGGATCATTGTGTTTTCACTGTCATTTGTTTCTAGGTTTTATAAAATTTCTTTGATTTCTTCAGTGATCGCTTGGTTATTTAGCAGTGCACTGTTTAGCCTCCATGTGTTTGTGTTTCTTACAGTTCTTTTTTTCCTGTAATTGATTTCTAATCTCACAGCATTGTGGTCAGAAAAGATGCTTGGTACGATTTCAATTTTCTTACATTTTCCAAGGCTTGATTTGATCCAAGATGTACTATATTCTGGAGAATGTTCCGTGTGCACTTGAGAAGAAAGTGTATTCTTCTGCTTTTGGGTGGAATGTCCTATAAATATCAATTAAGTCTATCTGGTCTATTGGGTCATTTAAAGCTTGTGTCTCCTTATTAATTTTCTGTCTGGATGATCTGTCTGTTGGTGTAAGTGAGGTGTTAAAGTCCCCCACTATCATTGTGTTACTGTCAATTTCCCCTTTTATGGCTGTTAGCATTTTTCTTATGTATTGAGGTGCTCCTATGTTGGGTGAATATATATTTATAATTGTTCTATGTTCTTCTTGGATTGATCCCTTGATCATTATCATTATGTAGTGTCCTTCCTTATCTCTTGTAACAGTCTTTTTTTTTAAGTCTATTTTATCTGATGTGAGTATTGCTACTCCAGCTTTCTTGTGATTTCCATTTGCATGGAATATCTTTTTCCATTTCCTCACTTTCAGTCTGTATGTGTCCCTAGCTCTGAATTAGGTCTCTTGTAGACAGCATATATATGGGTCTTGTTTTTGTATCCATTCAGCAAGCCTGTGTCTTTTGGTTGGAGCATTTAATCCATTTACATGCAAGGTGATTATCGTTATGTATGTTCTTATTACCATTTTCTTAATTGATTTAGGTTCGTTTTTGTGGGTCTTTTTCTTCTCCAGTGTTTCCCGCCTAGAGAAGTTCCTTTAACATTTGTTGTAGAGCTGGTTTGGTGGTGCTGAATTCTCTTAGCTTTTGCTTGTGTGTAAAGCTTTGGATTTCTCCATCGAATGTGAATGAGATCCTTGCTGGGTAGAGTAATTTTGGTTGTAGTTTTTTCCCTTTTATCATTTTAAATATATCCTTCCACTCCTCAAGAAGCATTTGAATTGTGTTCCACTAAACTGCAAGATAGAGGGAGGTTTATAAAGGCAAAAAACACAAAATTGCATAAATTGTCAAAAATTACAATTGGAGCTGGCAGGAAGTAACTGCTTTTTAAGCAAGGATTGATTAGGGGCCAAAAGGGTTGCATAGTTACAACAGGAGAGCTTGAGACCACAAGGTTGCAGTTGGCAGCTGCTAGCAGATATTGTTTTGAGAATGGCTGGTGGTGTCCTGGAGTATGATACAGTTCCTTTAGTATGATACAGTTCCGAAAATTCAAGTTTTCAGTGATGAAGAAACATGTCCAATACCACATCCACAATGGCCACCAGCTCCATTTTGAATGCTTGAACGACAGTTACTCCATTTTGATTTTTAAATACATTTTTTTGGTGTAATGTTTAAAGCAGATGTACAATGCATGTTTAATAGGCTGCAAACTGGCAGTTTTGGTTAGCCTAAAGTTCAAGTTATATCATGTATAAAACCAGAATAACTTCTCCATACCTCAGTATGTGAAAATTACTTCCATTGGTCCCACTGCTTAAAACACCCACATGAACACACCTGCCAAAAAGGCAGGGAATTGTATATATTCTATATGGTCATGTTTCCAGTAAAAAGCAGGGGTCTATTAATAGGAAAGGTGAAAATGGATATTGGGGTACTATGAGCAGCATGTGCCATTTAATCTGATTCAGAAATTCATACACAAAGTAAATAACGAAGAAAAACAAACTTGAAAAATGAGCAATGAGGAAAATTTGGCTTATATTTCTTACTAGAGATGAACAACAAAACTACAATAATATATTAAAGATCAATAGATCAATGGAACAGATTAATGAAACAGACTATACTATGCAGATACATAGTATACGATAAAGATACCATTTTGAACCATGTGTAAAAGATAAAATACACTGAATGATTTGGAGACAGTAGAATAGTTACATTGGAGGAAGGTAAATGCCTATGTCACTCTATACACAAAATAAATTTCAAATGGATTAAAGAGACAAAGGTTAAAAAAAAACTACACAAGTACTAAAATAAAATGTATGAAAATCATTTATAATTTTGGGGTGGAGGTCTTTCTAAGCAAGATATAAAGCCCAGAAGACATAAGGAAAAATGTTGACAAATTTGGGACATGAAAGAAACTATTGCAGGGTGAAAGACACCCTAAATGAAGTTGAAAGAAGAGTTACGGAAGGGGAGAAAATATTTGCAATATGTATAAGAGATCAAAGATTAAGTGAAAGAGCTCTGATTTATCAACCATTGTGTTGATAAATATTCAAATATTTATAATAGCCACTATGGGTGAGGAAAGTAGGCCCTCTCTCAGATGGTTGATGGCTGAATAAATTGATTCACCTTATTTAGGAGGGAAATTTGGAAGTAACTTGCAAAATTTAAAATGCACATATAATTTGATCCAGCCATCTTACCTATAAATAGCTATACATTCACCTGAAATCTGAAATGCATGTGAATGCAAAGATAACTTATTTCATCTAATCTAAAATGTATTGAGGTTGATGCTTTTTTACTATTACCAGAAGGTATCAAAAAAATTCCACCTGGCTGATAGCAATCATAAGATGTCATCAACTGTAAGATGCATTCCAGTCCCAGAGATGATAAAATGTGGAGGGAAAG
>NW_006796397.1:1380293-1402343 GCF_000442215.2 Lipotes vexillifer
AAAGAGTGTGTCTAAAAATTGCTGAAGCAGAATATATCTGAAGGAATGATCTTTGCAATATTATTTGTAACAATGAGAAATTGGAAACAAACTAAATACTTAGCAATAGGGGAATAATTAAATTACTGTACAAGCACAACAGTTGAATACTATATAGCCATTACAAAGAATGAGAGAGACCTGTATGCTTTGACATGGAAGAATCTCCAAGACATACTGTTAAGAAGATAAAGGCAAGTTACAATATAATGTATATATTAGAATTTTACTTGGAAAAACTATGTGTGTGTATATATAAATATATAAATTCCAAACTATATATTTGTATAGAAATGCATAAAAGTAAAAGTAATGTATTCACATAGAAAAAGTCTGAAAGAATACACAGTGTTTACATGTAAAGTGGGAAGTTGCATTGGGAAAGTGGTAACTTTCTGTTTTTCATTTAACCTATTTGTTTTTTCTTTTTTGTTTTTTAACAAGGATATAATCATATGTCATGTGTATAATGTAAATGTTTTAAAAGAATCTGGAAAATCAGAGCAGTATAAAGAATAAAATAGGGCTTCCCTGGTGGTGCAGTGGTTGAGAGTCCGCCTGCTGATGCAGGGAACACGGGTTTGTGCCCCAGTCCGGGAAGATCCCACATGCCGTGGAGCGGCTGGGCCCTTGAGCCATGGCCGCTGAGCCTGCATGTCTGGAGCCTGTGCTCTGCAACGGGAGAGGCCACAACAGTGAGAGGCCCGCATACCACAAAAAAAAAAAAAAAAAAAAAAAAAAAAAGAATAAAATAAAAAACACCTAGAATCCAACCACCCAAATGACAGCACAATTAGCAGTTTTTGTGTATTTCCTTCTAATCTATTTTTCTTTGCACCTAGGTAGATGTTAATACTGTTCCTTGAGGTAGGAGAAGCAAGAAGAAGAGCAAGTTTAGGTGAGATAGATGATAAATGGACTGGGGGCATGTTAAGTTGCTATTCCCTGTGGAACATTGAAATGGTGATATCAAATAAGCAATTGGATATGTAGGCATGGAGCTATGGGGAACTCATGATCAACTTTTATAGTATTAATGCTTTCTCTTTCAAGTGATGAGTTTTAATATTCATGTGTCTGACAAAAATAAAAATATAATTTCTTGTAGCAACATAGTGTAACACAGCTTCCTAGCCTTGGGATTCAACAGATCTTTCTTCCTCACTGTTCCCCACTCCCTATCCCAGCTGTACCATGCTCTAGTTTTGTCCATCTTGGGAAAAACATTTAAATTAAGAAAAGCCCCAGTTTTCTCATATATAAAATGAAGATACTATTATCTTCCCTGTATGATTGAAGCAAAGATTAAATGAGTGTAAGTAAACACCTAGTACTGTCTGGGGTGCTTAGTTGGCTTTCAACATTTACATTTTAGTTTTCTTACTGTTACCTAAATGTCAGAGTTCATTTATTTATTTATTTTAAATTAGAGATAAAAGAGAAAAGGACATATTGGCTTGGTAAGACTTTATGTAAAATTAATACAGAAATTTAGTTTTTTTCACATTTATTTTAACCGTCTTGATCTTTCATAATGTGTTTTGAAGATTACATCTACTCTTTTCTCCATAACGTTTGGGCAGGCCTTTGGTCAAAATTAATTATGACCTGATAATCTGATATAATTAAAGGGAAATAATTAATAAATGGCTCATATAACAGAACCAATCATAATTATTCCCAATAATTTTTTCCTTCGGCATCAGAGTTCCTCAACTGTCAAGGATATTCATAACCTGCTAATGGTGGAGCTCCAAACTCAGCCACCACCAAGAGTTAAATAACTCTCCTCAACTGGGGTTTGAATTGCTTGCCAGAGCTGAGGTCACTCTCACTGTTTAATGACAGATGTTTGCCTGCAAATGCCTTGTATCTCTTCTTGGGATATAAAGTTCAGTGCCTGCAACAACAGGGTGGTGTTTAATAACTGTTAAATTTATTCTTTAGAGATTTTACAAAGATGTCCTGTGGCTCCTGGAGGACTCCCTTGACATCCAACTCTGCATTTTCTTTTTGCATAATGCCTACAATTTAGAGCCACTAAGCTCCCTGTTGTATAGCTCCTGTATCCTTGGTTCAGCATAACCAAAATACTCATAAATCTCCTTTTCTTTCAGTAGCTTTCTGCAGCAGCTGGGGTATGACAGTGATGTCCCTGATCTATAATTTCAGACAGCCCTAGGGTGAACAGACAGACCAATCCAGAGTTACTACGTCAGATAAAGTGATGTTGTTTGTACAACTCAGTGTTCTCAAGAGGTAGTCATGTAATACTCCCAATTTGTATTCTGCATAAAACTCCTTTTACAAGTTATAAACTTCCTACAGGGAACAAACGTATCCAGCTAAAGGATGCTGAACATATGACTATGTAATGTAATTTTAAACCCAAAAGGAATGGGCTAAGTCTTTTCCATCCTAGAAGCTGAAAGCTATAAAAGAGCCTCCAGTTTCTATTTAAGAGTGACATTCTTCAATTTGGAATTCTAATCAAGCAATGTGTTCCTAAGACCCTGTGTTTGGTATGCGGTGCTAGGAATATGACTGATTAATATAAATATTTGAATTGTGCATATCATGAGACTTTATTCATAGTTATCACAAAAATCTAATTATTGTTTTATTATTTGTGTTTTATTGACTTACATTTGAGGCAGCTATTAAATGATCCTATTATCACATTAATTACATTAGAGAAATCTTAACTAAATTATATACTTGTGTTTTTATTTGCATGGTACTTCCTAATTCTTCTGTCATTCGAGATCAGGGATTCTTAATCTTGGCACTGTTGACATTCTGGAGAGTCTAATTCTTTGTTGTGGAAGGCTATCCTGTGCATTATAGGATGGTTAGCAACATCCATGGCCTCTGCTTCATAGATTCCAGTAGCATACTGCCTGTCGTGACAGTCAAAAATGTTTCCAGTCATTGACAAATGTCCCTTTGGAGGCAAAATCTCTCCCAGTTGAGAACCACTGGTCTAGATATATTAAAAACAGTTGGGTGTGGAATTTGAACTCTAAATGTTTTGCTTGAATGTATTAGGATTAAAAAAAAAAACCTCCTTAAAAAAAAAAGTCCTCCTTAGGTTCAGTGGTTCTAGGAAGCATTCGCAGGCTTTTTGACCTTTTCTCCCTCTACTCACCAATAGACGTGCTGTAGATATTTCTTTCTCCACCCTATCCTGGAGTCCTCTGCTTCCCAGAAAGGTCTGTGTCTTACTCTTTCTTCCACCTCCAGCTTCTAACACAATGCCTTGCACATGGTAGGCGCTCAAAAAAAAAAAAAAAAAAAAAAAAAGAAAGAAAGAAATAAATATGTGGCTTCCTTGATATTAGGGTGAAAATATTAACGGTCTTTAACCATTAAGTATAACGTTTGCTGTAGGGTTTTTTTTTTCTTTTTTATTTGTAGATACTCTTTATAAACTGAGGAAGTTCCCTTCTATTTCTCTTTTATAAAAAAAAAAAAAAAAGAACTGATTGTACGAATGAATGTTCTAGTTATTTTTCTCTTGGAAGTATATGTCTATAAATATACAGACCTTTTTGAGAATAGATGTGTCCAGCTATTTTATTTTGTTTTGTGTTACCTATATTTTATAAGTCTGAATGTTCGTGAAACATTATTATTCACCTCACATCCACTGAGTGCTTACTAAGTGCCACACATTAATACTAGGAGCTGAGGATACAGTTATAAACAAATGGACATAATCCTTGTCCTCAGGAGTCTTACAGAGGGCTAAGCGGTGATTACAATTCAGGAGTGACCTACTCACTTAGCTCTGTCTGACAGCACTGGTTTCCAAACAAATCAAAATTGTACATGCCTAGAAACCACCTCTGGATACATGGCATGTTAGAAACGTGGTCTGTAGAATTCCAGGGTTTCCCTTCTGCTTCAGAGATCCTAAATTATTTCTTCTAGCTTTTCCCACACTCCAAAACACCAGAGGAGGAAATCTGGAGTCAACAACGGTGGGGTTATCTTTGGGAAGTAATGAAGAGTCAGAGCTCTGTTCTTCAGAACACGGGGGGCCTGCCACGAACCTAGAGAGGCAGCATTCCAAGGAAGCACAAGATTTTGAGTGAGAAAAGAAAGTGCTGAATAGCTTTCTTTCTCCTCTAGTTACAGATGCATCCCTAAGTTTCATTAGGCTCAATCAGCTGTCTGTGGGTACTGATGGGATACAGTAACAAACATAACTCAAATTCTCCTGCTCTCACCCCTACCTGCTTGCTAACTTATTCTGTCTAGTTCCCTTGTAAAGTCCTCACCCCCACTCCAGCTTTCCACATACACCAGGGAGTATCCCACATGTTCATGAATATTTGTTCACACTGCTTTCAGTCACTGCCAGACACTGAGCTCTCCCTCTGCATGACATCTCTGAAAGCTTCATTTGAATCTACCTTTGGTACCATGCCAGCAGTTCCATATGTGATCCTGCAGATGTCTTTCTGACCACATCTCTTACCTTACTCATTATGCCACAGGTACACTGGCCTTTCTGCTCCTCTGATACATCACACTTTGCTCCTGTCTCCTGGCCATTGTGTTTAGTGTTTTCTCTGCCCAGAATGCTCTTTGCCCAAACCATGGCATGACTGGGTCTCTTTCCTCATCCAGTGAGGTTAAACCACAACTTTCTCAGAGAGGACTTCCCATGTAGTCATTGTCTATCCCTTTACCGTTTTACTACTCACTAGATCTAGAATCATTTTATTTATTTTTTCATCACCTGTCCCCTTCACTAGAGTGTAAGCCCCATGAGCACAGGAATTTTTTCTTTTAATTCAGCTCTAGATCCTTGGCACCTGGAATGCTGGCAAGCACTCAGTAAGTACTTACTGACATAACTAGTTAAGCAGTCAGTGCTGCCACACACACACAGGAGATCTTATGGCTGAGCCGAGGTGTGTGGCACAAAGGGAAAGAATATGTCATCCTTATTAGCATCTTATTTTATTAGGACAAGGTTTCTCAACTTCAGCATTACTGACATTTTGGACAGGATAATTCTTTGTTGTGGGGCTGTCCTGCATTGTAGGATGTTTAGCAGCATCCCTGGACTCTACCCACTGGATGCCACCCCTCCCCAATTTAAGACAAGCAAAAATGTCCCCAGACATTGCCAAATATCTGCCTGGGGGCAAAATCGCCTCTGGTTGAAAACCACTTTATTAAAGAGATCCAAAGCTGGGAAACTTAAACATCTATGTCTTACAGAATTTTTGGAGATATAGTTTGTTACGGTCATTTTTATAATAACGCTAAGTAATGTACCCCAAACTCAGTGGTGTGCAGCGATATACATATTTTGTTTTGTTTTGTATTTTGTTTTTGTCATTTGCCTGCAGTGTGCCTGGGATTGGTATAATATTGGTTGGGCTGGGCTAGGTTTGACTTCAAGCTGCAGATTTGATCCAGTCTGTTCCAAATATCTCTCATTTTCCTTGGGTCAACGGCCACCTGAGTCCATTCATGATGAAAAGGAGATGTGCAAAAAGGGAAACCCAATCATGTTAGTGTATTTCAAGCTTCTGCTTTTGTCATATTCTCAAACATATCATTGAAAAAGCAAGACACATGGCCAAGACCAAAGTCAAAGGGTGGGGAAATATACCACCTGCAGTGGAAGGTGGGGGGGATTGAGTATTTGGTGAATGGTAACCCAAACGATCACACACATCTTTCAGTTTTCTCTCACAGTTCTCTATTTAGACATAGAACCAATAGACTAGAGCAGGAGACATATCTAAGTGATAATCACACTGAAATCTTCCCCGACAATTATTTTCTTAATGGGTCCTTCTTGCTTTTCCCCTCCGGATTAGTTTGTTTCAGGATGATTCTTAGTTTAATTTGAGTCCCTCTTAGGCTTTAAGGTAAAACACTCCTAAACAAAGTTTGGATAAAATATTTGACGTGTATGCTTTGAAGAGTCTTTGAAGAACAGAGCTATTGTTAATTTACCTTTTTATAATGTTCTCTTACACATACCATAAAGTACTTTTGGCGGTTGCATCAGTTTTCATCGTGTCTTTACTGCAAGCAACAAAAAACTGACTTATGTTGGCTTAAACAAATAGGGTTTACTTTTCTCACATAAGAAATCTGGAGTCAGACAACTACTGACATTGGTTCAGCTGCTCCATGTTGTCTGAGTTATCCTCTCGATCCTTCTGGCCTTTCCCTCATCATCTCAAGACACAATGGCAGCTCCAGGTAATGTATCTACATTGAAAGCAGGAAGAAGGGATGACAGGGAAGGCTGTCTTCAGACATATCCATCTCCATTATTGGGAAAAGCAAATATTTTCCTGGAAATTCTCCAGCAGACTTCTGCTTATGTCTCTTTGGCCAGAACTTATCACTTGGTCATCTCCAGTGGCTTATAGTGGAAGATGGCAAGGAAAAAGACAGCTGGTAAAGACCGTTGAGTCAGTTTTCCAGCAAGCTCTGGGGAAAGGTCTTGATATGCTACGATTCAGAGGAAAACAGTAGTTATAAATAAGTAACAATAGTAAGAGCCTCAATTGGTCGAACATTGACACACCAGGGATTGTGTTATTTGCCTTGCATTTATTGTTATTTAACCCTCATCCAAACTCAGATCAGGAAAACAGAGGGGCTCAGAGTGGTTAATTAATTCCCCCAAACCCATCAAACCCCAGTACACACAGCTGGTAAATAAAAGAGCTGTAATTCATGCCTAGTTCTATCTGATTCCAAAGTTTGTGTCCTTAACTTTGTTATGAGTACGGTTTAATTGCTGAATAATTATTTTTTGTTTTGTTTTGTTTAGTTTTTGATGGAAATGTTTGTCATCTTTATTGTAGTGATGGTTTTATTTGTACATACACTTGTCAAAACTGAACAAATTGCATACTTCATATACGTGTGGCTTCATGTCCTTCAGTTATATCTCAATAAGTTTGGAGAAAAGTGAATGCTTAAAAAAATCATGTATTAGCACCTCTAATTCCAATCCAATACTACAGGATTCTTCCTCTCCTTTTCCAATTCTTTATTTGTATCTCATTCCTCCACAATGATTCTCTCAAATACATTCTTAACCTCCCTGGATCTCAACAACATCAATAAATTTACTCATTGGCTCATTGCCATAACATATGCAAATAATTTTGAAATCGCTGTACCCATACCACTACCAAAACAATACTATTAGAAAAGGTCAAAATTCCTTTACAGTTCTTATTTTTAGAATATGTCTAACTGAGGATGTACAGTCCAAATACTAACCAAAAGTTAGTTGGATTAAATTTTTTCCTTTCTATATAGTTATCTTACCAATTTAATATATAGATAAGTTCATTTGATTCTTTTCTTCTTTTTGAATTTTATTTTATTTATTTTTTTGTACAGAAGGTTCTTATTAGTCATCAATTTTATACACATCAGTGTATACATGTCAATCCCAATCGCCAAATTCATCACACACCCCCCAGCCCCCTGCCGCTTTCCCCCCTTGGTGTCCATATGTTTGTTCTCTATTTCTGCCCTGAAAACTGGTTTATCTGTACTATTTTTCCAGGTTCCACATATATGCGTTCATATACGATATTTGTTTTTCTCTTTCTGACTGACTTCACTCTGTATGACAGTCACTAGATCCACCCACGTCTCTACAAATGACCCAGTTTCGTTCTTTTTTATGGCTGAGTAATATTCCATTGTATATATGTACCACATCTTCTTTATCCATTCGTCTGTCAATGGGCGATTAGGTTGCTTCCATTACCTGGCTATTGTAAATAGTGCTGCAATGAACATTGGGGTGCATGTGTCTTTTTGAATTATGGTTTTCTCTGGGTATGTGCCCAGTAGTGGGATTGCTGGACCATATGGTAATTGTATTTCTAGTTTTTTAAGGAATCTCCATACTGTTCTCCACAGTGGCTGTAAGAATTTACATTCCCACCAACAGTGCAAGAGGGCTCCCTTTTCTCCGCACCCTCTCCAGCGTTTGTTGTTTGTAGATTTTCTGATGATGCCCATTCTAACTGGTGTGAGGTGATACCTCATTATAGTTTTGATTTGCATTTCTCTAATAATTAGTGATGTTGAGCAGCTTTTCATGTGCTTTTTGGCCATCTGTATGTCTTCTTTGGAGAAGTGTCTATTTAGGTCTTCTGCCCATTTTTGGATTGGGTTTTTTTTTTTTAATATTGAGCTGCAGAAGCTGTTTATATATTTTGGGGATTAATCCTTTGTCTGTTGATTCGTTGGCAAATATTTTCTCCCATTCTGAGGGTTGTCTTTTTGTCTTGTTTATGGTTTCCTTTGCTGTGCAAAAGCTTTGAAGTTTCATTAGGTCCCATTTGTTTATTTTTGTTTTTATTTCCATTACTCTAGGAGGCGGATCAAAAAAGGTCTTGCTGTGATTTATGTCAAAGAGTATTCTTCCTATGTTTTCCTCTAAGAGTTTTATAGTGTCTGGCCTTACATTTAGGTCTCTAATCCATTTTGAGTTTATTTTTGTGTATGGTGTTAGGGAGTGTTCTAATTTCATTCTTTTACATGTACCTGTCCAGTTTTCCCAGCACCACTTATTGAAGACACTGTCTCTTCTCCATTGTATATCCTTGCCTCCTTTGTCATAGATTAGTTGACCATAGGTGTGTGGGTTTATCTCTGGGATTTCTATCTTGTTCCATTGATCTATGTTTCTGTTTTTGTGCCATTACCATATTGTCTTGATTACTGTAGCTTCATAGTATACTCTGAAGTCAGGGAGTCTGATTCCTCCAGCTCCGTTTTTTTCCCTCAAGCCTGCTTTGGCTATTCAGGGTCTTTTGTGTCTCCATACAAATTTTAAGATTTTTTGTTCTAGTTCCATAAAATATGCCATTTGTAATTTGATAGAGATTGCATTGAATCTGTAGATTGCTTTGGGTAGTATAGTCATTTTAACAATATTGATTCTTCCAATCCAAGAACATGGTATATCTCTCCATCTATTGGTATCATCTTTAATTTCTTTCATCAGTGTCTTATAGTTTTCTGCATACCGGTCTTTTGTCTCCCTAGATAGGTTTATTCCTAGGCATTTTATTCTTCTTGTTGCAATGGTAAATGGGAGTGTTTCCTTAATTTCTCTTTCAGATTTTGCATCATTAATGTATAGGAATGCAAGAGGTTTCTGTGCATTAATTTTGTATCCTGCAACTTGACCAAATTCATTGATTAGCTCTAGTAATTTTCTGGTGGCATCTTTAGGATTCTCTGTGTATAGTATCATGTCATCTGCAAACAGTGACAGTTTTACTTCTTCTTTTCTGATTTGTATTCCTTTTATTTCTTTTTATTCTCTGTTTGCTATGGCTAGGACTTCCAAAACTTTGTTGAATAATAGTGGTGAGAGTGGACATCCTTGTCTTGTCTTGTTCCTGATCTTAGAGGAAATGATTTCGGTTTTGCACCATTGAGAATGATGTTTGCTGTGGGTTTGTCGTACATGGCCTTTATTATGTTGAGGTAGGTTCCCTCTATGCCCACTTTCTGGAGAGTGTTGAATTTTGTCAAAAGCTTTTTCTGCATCTATTGAGATGCTCATATGGTTTTTATTCTTCAGTTTGTTAATATGGTGTATCACATTGATTGATTTGTGTATATTGAAGAATCCTTGCCTCCCTGGGATAAATCCCACTTGATCATGGTGTATGATCCTTTTTTTTTTAAGTAAATAAATTTATTTATTTATTATTGGCTGCATTGGATCTTTGTTGCTGCATGCAGGATTTCTTTAGTTGTGGCAAGCGGGGGCTACTCTTTGTTGTGGTGCACAGGCTTCTCATTGCTGTGGCTTCTCTTGTTGCGGACCACAGGCTCTAGGCACATGGGCTTCAGTAGTTGTGGCGCACAGGCTCAACTGCTCCATGGCATGTGGGATCTTCCAGGACCAGGGCTCGAACCTGTGTCCCCTGCATTGGCAGGCGGATTCTGAACCACTGTGCTACCAAGGAAGTCCATTTTTTTTGTTTTTTTTTGTTGCGGTACGCGGGCCTCTCACTATTGTGGCCTCTCCTGTTGCGGAGCACAGGCTCCAGACGCTCAGGCTCAGCAGCCATGGCTTACGGGCCTAGCCACTCCGTGGCATGTGGGATCTTCCTGGACCGGGTCATAAACCCGTGTCACCTGCATCGGCAGACGGACTCTCAACCCCTCACCACCAGGGAAGCCCTATGATCCTTTTAATGTGTTGTTGGATTCTGTTTGGTTGTATTTTGTTGATTTTTGCATCTATATTCATGAGTGATATTGGTCTGTAATTTTCTTTTTTTGTGGTATCTTTGTCTGGTTTTGGTATCAGGGTGATGGTGGCCTCATAGAATGAGTTTGGGAGTGTTACTTCCACCGCAATTTTTTGGAAGAGTTTGAGAAGGATGGGTGTTTGCTCTTCTCTAAATGTTTGATAGAATTCACCTATGGAGCCATTTGGTCCTGTACTTTTGTTTGTTGGAAGATTTTTTATCACAGTTTCAATTTTATTACTTGTGATTGGTCTGTTCATATTTTCTACATTTTTTTTTTTTTTTTTTTTTTTTTTTTTTTGGTTACGCGGGCCTCTCACGGTTGTGGTCTCTCCCGTTGCGGAGCACAGGCTCCGGACGCGTAGGCTCAGCGGCCATGGCTCACGGGCCCAGCCGCTTCCCTCTTTTTCTTGATGAGTCTGGCTAATGGTTTATCAATTTTGTTTATCTTCTCAAAGAACCAGCTTTTAGTTTTATTGATCTTTGCTATTGTTTTCTTTGTTTCTATTTCATTATTTCTGCTCTGATCTTTATGATTTCTTTCCTTCTCCTAACTTTGGGTTTTGTTTGTTCTTCTTTCTCTAGTTCCTTTAGGTGTAAGGTTAGATTGTTTATTTGAGATTTTTGTTGTTTCTTGAGGTAGGCTTGTATAGCTATAAACTTTCCTCTTAGAACTACTTTTGCTGTATCCCATAGGTTTTTTGTTTGTTTGTTTGTTTGTTTTGCGGTATGCGGGCCTCTCACTGTTGTGGCCTCTCCCATTGCGGAGCACAGGCTCCAGACTCACAGGCTCAGTGGCCATGGCTCATGGGCCCAGCCGCTTCACAGCATGTGGGATCTTCTCGGACCTGGGCACGAACCAGTGTCCCCTGCATTGGCAGGCAGACTCTCAACCACTGTGCCACCAGGGAATCCCCCATAGGTTTTGGACTGTCGTGTTTTCATTGTCATTTGTCTCTAGGTATTTTTTAATTTCCTCTTTGATTTCTTCAGTGATCTCTTGGTTATTTAGTAACATATTGTTTAGCCTCCATGTGTTTGTGTTTTTTACATTCTTTTCCCTGTAATTCATTTCTAATCTCATAGCGTTGTGGTCAGAAGAGGTACTTGATATTATTTCAATTTTCTTAAATTTACTGAGGCTCGATTTGTGACCCAAGATGTGATCTATCCTGGACAGTGTTCCGTGCGCACTTGAGAAGAAAGTGTAAACTACTGTTTTTGGTTGGAATGTCCTATAAATATCAACGAAATCTATCTGGTCTATTGTGTCATTTAAAGCTTCTGTTTCCTTATTTATTTTCATTTTGGATGATCTGTCCAGTGGTGTAAGTGAGGTGTTAAAGTCCCTCACTATTATTGTGTTACTGTTGATTTCCTCTTTTATAGCGATTAGCAGTTGCCTTATGTATTGAGGTGCTCGTTATGTTGGGTCCATATATATTTATAATTGTTATATCTTCTTCTTGGATTGATCCCTTGATCATTATGTAGTGTCCTTCCTTGTCTCTTGTAATATCCTTTAGTTTAAAGTCTATTTTATCTGATATGAGTATTGCTACTCCAGCTTTCTTTTGATTTCCATTTGCATGGACTATCTTTTTCCCTCCCATCACTTTCAGTCTGTATGTGTCCCTAGGTCTGAAGTGTGTCTCTTGTAGACAGTATATATATGGGTCTTGTTTTTGTATCCATTCAGCAAGCCTGTGTCTTTTGATTGGAGCATTTAATCCATTCACGTTTAAGGTAATTATCAATATGTATGTTCCTATGACCATTTTCTTAATTGTTTTGGGTTTGTTTTTGTAGGTCCTTTTCTTCTCTTGTGTTTCCCACTTTGAGAAGTTCCTTTAGCATATGTTGGAGAGCTCGTTTGGTGGTGCTGAATTCTCGTAGCTTTTGCTTGTCTGTAAAGCTTTTTATTTCTCCTTGAATCTGAATGAGATCCTTTCCTTTCGTGTAGAGTAATCTTGGTTGTAGGTTCTTCCCTTTCATCACTTTAAGTATATCATGCCACTCCCTTCTGGCTTGTAGACTTTCTGCTGAGAAATCAGCTGTTAACCTTATGGGAGTTCCCCTGTATGTTATTTGTCGTTTTCCCCTTGCTGCTTTCAATAATTTTTCTTTGTCTTTAATTTTTGCCAGTTTGATTACTATGTGTCTCAGCATGTTTCTCCTTGGGTTTATCCTGTATGGGACTCTCTGCGCTTCCTGGACTTGGGTGGCTATTTCCTTTCCCATGTTAGGGAAGTTTTCAACTATAATCTCTTCAAATATTTTCTCGGGTCCTTTCTCTCTCTCTTCTCCTTCTGGGACCCCTATTATGTGAATGTTGTTGCGTTTAATGTTGTCCCAGAGGTTTCTTAGGCTGTCTTTATTTCTTTTCATTCTTTTTTCTTTATTCTGTTCCACAGCTGTGAATTACACCATTCTGTCTTCCATGTCACTTATCCATTCTTCTGCCTCAGTTATTCTGCTATTGATTCCTTCTAGTATAGTTTCCATTTCAGTTATTGTATTGTTCGTCTCTGTTTGTTTGTTCTTTTATTCTTCTAGATGTTTGTTAAACATTTCTTGCATCTTCTCAATCTTTGACTCCTCTGTTCTTTTTCCGAGGTCCTGGATCATCTTCACTATCATTATTCTGAATTCTTTTTCTGGATGGTTGCCTATCTCCACTTCATTTAGTTGTTTTTCTGGGGTTTTATCTTGTTCTTTCATCTGGTACATAGCTCTTTGCCTTTTCATCTTGTCTGTCTTTCTGTGAATGTGTTTTTTTTTTCCCACAGACTGCAGGATTGTAGTTCTTCTTGCTTCTGCTGTCTGCCCTCTGGTGATGAGGCTATCTAATAGGCTTGTGTAAGTTTCCTGATGGGAGGGACTAGTGGTGGGTAGAGCTGGTTGTTGTTCTGATGGGCAGAGCTCAGTAAAAGTTTAATCCACTTGACTGCTGTTGGATGGGGCTGCGTTCCCTCCCTGTTGGTTGTTTGGCCTGAGGCAACCCAACAGTGGAGCCTACCTGGGCTCTGGGAGGGCTCACGCCAAGGAGCACTCCCCAGAACTTCTGCTGCCAGTGTCCTTGTCCTCACGGTGAGCCACAGCCAACCCCCACCTCTGCAGGAGACCCTCCAACACTAGCAGGTAGGTCTGGTTCAGCCTGTGTGGGGGTCACTGCTCCTCCCCCTGGGTCCCGATGCACACACTACTTTGTGTGTGCCCTCCAAGGGTGGAGTCTGTGTTTCCCCTAGTCCTGTCAAAGTCCTGCAATCAAATCCCACTAGCCTTCAAAATCTGATTCTCTAGGAAATCTTCCTCCCGTTGCCGGACCTCCAGGTTCAGAAGCCTGACATGGGGTCAGAACCTTCACTCTGGTGGGTGGACTTCTGTGGTATAAGTGTTCTGCAGTTTGTGAGTCACCCACCCAGCAGTTATGGGATTTGATTTTATTGTGATTGTGCCCCTCCTACCATCTCATTGTGGCTTCTCCTTTGTCTTTGGATGTGGGGTATCTTTTTTGGTGAGTTCCAGTGTGTTCCTGTCGATGATTGTTCAGAAGTTAGTTGTGATTCTGGTGTTCTCGCAAGAGGGAGTGAGAGCACGTCCTTCTACTCCATCATCTTGGTTCAGGGCCTTATGCTGCTGAATAATTTTTGAAGTCAAGAATTCATAGAATTTGTTAGACTTTCAAACTCAGAGTTAATCAGTTCCTTGAACATGGGAAGTGAGTAATGACCCTAAAATTCAGCTATGTAGGTACCCTTAATACTTTTCTTGGTTTATTCAAATACTTACTGAATAATAAACACATGTAATACACTCTGCTTGGTGCTAGGCATGATAGAGACATAAAAAGTGACCAGGAGATTGAAACACTGATACTCATTTATGAATTTTTCAGGCAAGTAGGGAAATATATACACAGGACGAGAATACAAGTTGGAAAGTATAAATATTAGACTGTACGATACACAAGGATAGTAAGCATGTCTGTTTGTGTTCCCCTCAATGTGCCCAGACCTGGTATATTCCCTTACACAGTAGGAACTCAATAGACATTTGCTCATTTGAACTGAAAGAAAGGAACAGATAGGATGTGATTGGACTTCAGACAAAGTCTGAACAAAGTCTGATTTGTTCTAGTTGAAGGAATTAAGGAAGGCTTTGTGGAAGAAGTGGCATTTGACTTGGGACTTGAAAGATGCAAATGACTTGGACATAAAGAACTGGAGATAGTGGAGGTGGTGGAGCAAAAGCATTAAAGGAAGAGATATCAGGAGCAAGGCACAGAGGAAATCATGGACTGTCTCTGGGGAACAGCATGAGCCTCCACATGGCTGCAGTCTTGGGTTTGCATATGGTAGCAGAATTGGGTGGTAGCAGATCATGGAGGGCCCTGAATGCCAGAGTGAAGCATTTGCAGTTTATTCTGAGGCAAGAGGGAAACAGTAGAGTGACATGAGCTGAGCCGAACTTCAGAAAGTAAAATCCGTCAGCCGTTTTAAGATGTACTGGAGTAAAAAAAAGCTGGTAGGAGGTGGAGACTGCAGATGGAAGGTTAGTGGAATATTTCAGATGGAAATAGCAAGGGCCCAAAGAAGGCCTAACCCAGGCTAATAGTGGAGAGGAAGCCATAGGTGTGAACAGTGTTGCAGTTCACGTGATGCCAGGTCCTAGGGAGAGGAAAAAAAGTCAAAGATTGTGTGCAATTTTTTGACTTCAGTGCTATTAAAAGAAATCAAACTCACTGAAAAAAATCCTCCTATTGGCTGGCTTTTGAGGGGAAATGCTGCTGGCTTTGGTCATTTGGGGTTTGAAAGCCTTATTGGGTATCCAGGTATGAGTAAAGCATGGCTGGTGAGGGCAGGAGATTCTTGGTCAGCGTGGACGCGACAGCTGAAATCAGAGGACTGTGGCAGAAAGAGCACAGACGGGGCAGATGCTGCAAGCCGGATCCACTCAGGGAGAGGCCACCGTGCGGGGCCTCACGACGCTTATCACTGCAAGCAGGTAACCAGTGTTTAGATAACAGTGGTGCAGAGTTGATGGAGGATGTTTTAGGAACCCCTAAGTTTTGGGGTGTGTGCACATGTGTGTGAGAGAAAGTGTCCTTCAGCGAGTTAGTGATTTCCAACTCTCTCCGCAGCACTTTTTGTAGTGGAAGGCAGGGGGCAGCAGAGTCTCACTTTTCAAAGGCGATTCAGGCTGCAATTTGAAAGGTTTTTTATTTTTTGTTTGTTTTCTCCTTTATCTTTTTTGTTAATGAAACCACCCCCCTTTTCAAGTTGGAGAACATAATTTGTTTCCTAAGTTGCTGTCTTTGGGTACAGCATATGAATCCAAAGCTTTACTTCGGTGGAGCATGTCTCCAAGGTGATTGTCAGCTTTTTTAAGGAAATGAGTCAAGAACTTATTTACTGGGGAAGGTCTGATGCTATTTCAGAGGAAGCCTTGGGGTTAGATATGTAAGGGAGAGTTTTAGCTTGAGAGCTAACTCTATTCTGAAGACAATGGTTTGTATTTAAAGAAAAAAAAATTAGGTCTACCACAGCAGCACTTTCAAGATACATTTGCTGTTATGGTTTCAGTCTATAAAAGCACAGTCCACAGTCCTTGTTGCTGCTGTTGTCTGGTTTTCTTGAGTCAGGTTGATCTGGGATAAGGATGGGAAATGAAGCCATATTCACAAATAGAACTTATATTTCTTTGGTTTTTAACCTGACTCACTATTGCAGTCCCTCTAGTACTTTCCGTTTTTTTTTTTTTTTTTTAATCATTTTACCTTTCAGTCTCCATCTACTGTGAAGCAGGTGGTACAGAGGCTTCTCATTTCTGTTTCTAGTGCTGTGTTGTCTGTCACCAGGTGATGTCACCACTGGGCCCTGAGCGGTGGGTCCTACCATTGCCCTTCTGTGTGCCTGTCATGCTGGATCCCATGCAGAGCTGTGGGGCTTGCTTCTCCCTTTGCATTTTGCTTTGTTACACAGACAAGGACCATCTCTGCCTTGCACATTACCGTATCTGTAACACCAGCACTATGCCTGCTATGGAATAAGTGCTTGATCTTTGTTTTTTTTTTTTTTTTGATTGTTACTGAAGAGGCACAAAGGCCTTTTCAGCTCAATGTCTTATAGAATTTTAAATAAATTAAAACAATTTTTTTCAGTTCTTCTAGTTGTACTTCCTCTCTTTCTAGGCATGTGTCCATGAACATGTGTCCATGGGGATAAGTGCGAAAGGAAAACTTCCCTGGGTTCCAGGAGGAAGGAGGGGGCAGTGTGCAGATACCTGGTGCTTAGTGCCAATGGTCAAGTTGAGATGAGCCGGGGGCCGGGTCTGCCCTGGGTATCTTTGATACTGTTCTATACTCCACACTATCTTCTATTCTTTGATTATGCCATTCCTCTTACACTTCCAGGCCTTTTGTTCATACTGTTTTCCCCCTTAGAACGTCCTTCCTCTTTCCTGCTGCAGGAACTTATCTTTCTTGTCCTACTCTTTCTTTTTCCCTCACAGCATTTGTCATTTTTTATCAAGTTATGTAGTTTATCTATTATGTTTGTTGTCTGTTCTCCCATCCTTCTACTAGAATGTAATCTCCATGAGTGCAGGGTTCTTTGTTTTGTTTACTGATAGATCCCAAGCACCTAGAATACTGCTTGGAACATATAGATACTCAATAAATATTTGTTAAATGAACAAACAGATCCTTAAAGACTCAACTCAAAAGGCATTTCCTCAGTGAAGACTTCCATGTCTGACATCAGCTCCCAACCCTGGATAAAATTTGTTTATTTGCCCTCTATATTACCATAGAGTTTATATTTGCATTATAGCACTTACTCCATTGTATGATAGTTGCTTTATACTTCAATAAAAATGACAATTTAAAATGTAACAGAGTATGAAATTGAAAGTTTTGATTAAGGCACCAGGATGCAATAAGTATGAAATTTCAAAGTGAGATAACATCCAAAGATGCAAACTTCCATGAGTTTCTTGACTCTTAAAAAAACCCCACCCACACTGGAATATTGAAGGATCAAGAGAGTGGCGATGAGGAGAGGTTTTTGTTTTTGTTTTTGTTTCTGTTTTTTTTGAGGTACGCGGGCCTCTTACTGCTGTGGCCTCTCCCGTTGTGGAGCACAGGCTCCGGATGCGCAGGCTCAGCGGCCATGGCTCACGGGCCTAGCCGCTCCGCGGCATGTGGGATCTTCCCGGACCGGGGCACGAACACGCGTCCACTGCATCGGCAGGCGGACTCTCTACCACTGCGCCACCAGGGAAGCCCGAGGAGAGGTTTTTGAGGAGGGTTTCTTTTGCAAGAGCTGTGCTCTGAGTCTTCCACCCCTACCAGGAGGAGCATGGAGAGTGCTCTACCGTCAGGAGAGGGGTTTCAAAATGATTAATGGACATGCGTGTCCCTGGCTGTTAGGGAGACAAAGGTGCTTGTTGAGTCTTGCCTAGAAATTGTAAAAGGCAAGACTGGCTGGCCAGCAGCTCTGAGGTCAGGAGCAAGGATACACTCCCAGAGATTGTTGGGGGCAGTCGAGAGTTTCCTTTGGAGCAAATGAGAGTGATGCTGGAGACTGAACCAGTCTGGAGTCATCATTTTAAATCCTTCCCGAGATTGCTGCCTGGAGAAAGGAGGTGGCCAGCAAGACGCCAAAAATACATTACCTTTGTCAGGGGAGGGACAGTCAAATACTCCTAAGAATATTGAAGAATCTGTGAAATTGTTAGAGAGGGTCATCTTTAAACACCCAAACCAAGTTTGTCCCCAAAGGCAAGAAATTGTCCCTAAAGAGAATCGGTCAAAAATAAAAACTTTCTGCCCTCTACCTCTCCTCCTTCCCTTTTTTAAAAAATTTTGCCTCTGACAGGGTGGGAAACCTAGAGGCAAGCTGGGGAAAAGTAGAAACGCTGGGGGCTGGGAGACGGCACCGTGTGGAAGAGGGCAAGGATGAGGCTTGTCTTTCTCACTAAACACAGTCAATATTCAGCAAAACCCTCCTCAGAAACGATGTCACATTAAACCAGGTTAGAGATTGTACTTCTTACATGGGACTGGACATTCTGATTTCTGAATTAAGATAGTTATTTATGACAAAACTATCTGAATACTCTTTTTATTACCTGGGAATCTTCAGAAATGTGATGATGTCTGACACTTTGCCCAGGGCCAGTGGCAGTCCCTTCCCCTCAGCAGAAATTTTAAAGGAACAGTGGAATCAGGCTCTGTGATTACCTTCCGTGAACCCTGCTTGCTCATAGTGTCAGTGACAATAATCAGATTAGCTAATTTTATTGTGTGTCCACTGTTTTCTGGGCATTATGCTAACTATTAATATATCTGTCTCATGATTCCACCCGATAACCCTATGTGGTGGGAACTCTTTATCATATTTAACATGCAGGAAAACTGAGGTTGAAAGAGATTAACTAATCTCCCCGAGGTTTGCACACCACTTAGAAGTAGAGTTAGTATTGGAACCCAGTTCATCTGATTATGCTTTTTTTTTTTTGCGGTACGCAGGCCTCGTTGCGGAGCACAGGCTCCGGACACGCAGGCTCAGCGGCCATGGCTCACGGGCCCAGCCGCTCCGCGGCATGTGGGATCTTCCCAGACCAGGGCATGAACCCGCGTCCCCTGCATGGGCAGGCGGACTCCCAACCACTGCGCCACCAGGGAAGCCCTGATAATGCTTTATTCTTTACTAGTTTCACATTTCCTCAGGAACAAGGCTGCATCCATGTCCACATTCCCCACGCACAGCACGAGGCCTGACTTTCAGTGCTCCACAAAAGTTTTGACTATGAACAATAGGTACATATATGTTGTTGGTAATATTTCATAGTAACATTTATACAAAATTAAGCAAAATATAGTATGGAGGAGCTTAGACATTAGAATCAGGGGACATGAGTTTAATCCTGGTTCTGCCTCTTCACAGCTATGCTGTCTTTGAGAAAATTACTTAACCCCTTCATGCCCCAGTTTCCTCATGTGTAGAATGTAATAATAATGCCCACTTCGTGGTGTTGTGCTGAGGACCAAAGAAGATAATAACTATAAAGCACCTAACAGTACCTAGCATTTAGCACACAGTAACCATACTTGTCATAGCATGTGGCTCAACAATATGATGACATTGACTTATTTGGGTTTTGCATTATATTAGATTTCTGAATTAGCAGAGGGAGAATTTGGTAATGGTAGACAGACCCAACTCTAAGCAAAATTGTGAAGCACACTTGAAGCTATCAGCCAATCCACATGCTGGCTGATGCCCCATGGCTGGCTGGACACTGTCTAATTGGCATTTGTCTTCTTTCACAGAGAGTGGTACAGTATACATTGTCATTAAATTTATAAACAGAACCTATGGTATAGCTTCTCCAGGCTGCAGACTATGCTCCCAACTTTTACTCTTTTGTGACAAACCCCAGGTCCAGACCTACTCACAACATTTAGTCTGTTAACTGTGTTGTGAATTCACCCAGGGTGAAATATATCCTTTATTTATCTTTTGCGCACTGCCTTGGTAAATGCTTATGGAAAAAAAGACTTGATTCCCACTTAACATATGTCGGTTTTAACTTTCCTTCCATGCAGAATTAAGAACATGATACAACTAGAATCATACAATTAGAAAGGACTTAGGGAAACTGTAGTCCAACCATCTCATTTTTTTTTTTTTTGCGGTACGCGGGCCTCTCACTGTTGTGGCCTCTCCCGTTGCGGAGCACAGGCTCCGGATGCGCAGGCTCAGCGGCCATGGCTCACGGGCCCAGCCGCTCCGCGGCATGTGGGATTTTCCCGGACACGGGCACGAACCCGTGTCCCCTGCATTGGCAGGCGGACTCTCAACCACTGCGCCACCAGGGAAGCCCAACCATCTCATTTTATACATGAGGAAATTAAGCCGAAGAGAGATGAAGTGACTTGTGGAAGGTCATACACTGAGTTAATTCCAGACCTGGATCTAGAACCCAGGTCTTCTGACTCCTATCCTGGGGCTGTTTTGCTGCTCTAGCTATTACATTTGAAAATGTGTTAATAATATCCCACATTTATGGAGTGCTTACTATAGTCCAGGTGTATGTCTAGGTGTAATTATTAGCCCTTTACATTTATTAACTCATTGTTTTCTCACAACAACCCTACAAAATAGGTCCTATTTTTTCGTTTGTTTTGTTTGTTTAACCATCATAGAGTGGTGACAACCTACAGACTCCATATTGTGAATCAAACAATTTGAAATAATGTTATTTTAAAGAGAGATCACTATTCTTTAACTTCAAACCCTCAGCCTTGAAATATATTTTTATCAGGGCTAAAGAGATACTACCTGAAAATTCTACTGCTAAAATTTAAGGTCATACTGTCCAAAGCCCCTCACTGCAGATGCACAGTTGAGTTAAAATGGCTTGCTTAACATCACATGGCTCTTCAGTGACAGATCTAATACCAAAACCCACACCTCTTTATCCTCACTGTGCTGCTCATTCCTTTCAACCACAGCTGCACTCACTTGTTCTTTAAAGCAAGTGTTTGCATTGACAAGTTTAGCACCACCCAAGCTGCTGTGTAACCAGGCCCCTGACTACAGGTTTACTTCTCTTCAGGACAAGGTATGAACAGCCACATCTGGGAAGCAAGAGGGAGCCCTGCAATGACCTCTGTGGGCTTGAGGAAACTGCCTTCTCCTGGGGTGTGGAGGGGTGTCCTCTAAGTGTGGCACTCACAGGGGAAATGAACCACTAAGAGTTCCCTGAGTTTCATGAGGAATAAAGGGCGCAAGCAGAGATAGTGGTAGGTGGAAGCAAAGCGTTTTGCCAAATGCCTTCCTGGAAAATTATTTTCTAGCTGCAGTCATATTCGGTTTTACAAGGGCATGTGCAGTTGTGACCCTGCTCAGCACCCGGCTTCTCCAGCGTGGCCACAGGGCATATCTATGACTGGGCTAGAAGTTCTCTTGTGAGAAATTTGTGAGCTACATTCCCTGCCTCTCAGCCACCCCAAACCACGAGGACACTGTGGCTACCCTTGTGTGTTACCAGATAAGGGTACAGAAGGAATTAGAGAGGTGCCTGTCATTGAGTTTAAGGCTAACATAATTGCTAGAAGCTCGCCATTGAGGGCTTTACAGAGGAGATAAGCACCATCAAGTTGCAAGGCTAATTTTCCTGTCCAGTCCTGAAAAGGAACTGCCCTCAATAAATCATCTTCCTAATGGAAATGACAGAATTATTCTCCCAGGAGGGGTAAACCTGGAGGAATGCACAAACTACACATCCTTCTCAAGGGCAGTAGGAAGGAAACACAGAGCCATAGCTGCCTGGGAGGATCTAAGGCTTCCTAGGGATTTGTTCCACCTCTCTCCCTCTGAGGTCATTCTTCTTTTTTTTTTAAGATTAAAAAAATTTAACTTATTTATTAAAAAAAAAAACAAAAGCAGTTCATGCATGTCTTTCCCCCTTCCCTGAAACCACCAATCTGTTCTGGTTTTTTTTTTTAACATATATATACACACATTTCTTAGATTCCACATGTAAGAGAGATTATACAGTAGTTATCTTTCTCTCTCTGACTTATTTCACTCAGCATAATGCCCCTGAGAACAATCCATGTTATCACAAATGGCAAGATTTCATTATTTTTTACGGCTGAATAATATTCCATTGTATATATATATATATATATATATATATATATATATATATATAT
>NW_006796397.1:1402535-1416822 GCF_000442215.2 Lipotes vexillifer
TATATATATATATATATATATATACCACATTTTCTTTTTCCATTCTTCCATTGATGGACACTCAAGTTGTTTCCATGTCTTAACTATTGTAAATAATGCTGCAATGAACATAGGGTGTATCTTTTCGAGTTAGTGTTTTTGTTTCCTTTGGATAAATACCCACCAGTGGAATTGCTGGATCCTGGATCGTATTGCATTTCTATTTTTAAATTTTTGAGGAGTCTCCACACTGTTTTCCATAGTGGCTGCACCAATTTTCATTCCTACCAAAAGTGCATGAGGGTTCCCGTTTTTCCAGAACCTCACCAACACTTGTTATTTCTTGTCTTTTTGATGATAGGCATTTTAATCAGTGTGAAGTGAGATTTCATTGTGGTTTTGATTTGCATTTCCATGGTGATTAATGTTGAGCACTTTTTCATGTACCTGTTGTTCATCTGTATGTATTCTTTAGAAAAATGTCTATTCAAGTCCTCCATCCATTTTTAATCAGACTTCTCTTTCTTGTTGTCCAGTTGTGTGAGTTCTTTATATATTTTCAATATTAACCCCTTATCAGATATATGATTTAAAAATATTTTCTCCCATTCAGTAGGTTGCCTTTTCATTTTGTTCATGGTTTCCTCTGTTGTACAGAAGATTTTTAGTTTGATTGTAATCTCACTTGTTTAATTTTGCTTTTGTTGCTTTTGCTTTTGGTGTCAAATCCAAAAAAATAATCACTCAGACTCATGTCAAGGAGCTTGCTACTTATGTTTTCTTCTAGAAGTTTTATGGTTCTAGATCTTACATTCAAGTTTTTAATTGATTTTGAGTTAATATTCATGTGTGGTATAAGATAGTGCTTTTATGTGTGGAGTAAGCTATTTTATAGTAAACCATGTGGTAGAGACATAAGAACAGACAAATAGAAAAAAGGAACAACAACAAAAAACCCAGTGTACATAGATCCATGGATATATGGTAGTATCAGAAATTGGATGGGAGATGATAGTTTGTTTGCTACAGTGTGTTTGAAACATTGCCACGCTGGCTCACCTTCTCACCAACTGTAATATGGTTGGAGCTCCATTTCACATCATGTAAAAAAGTGAACTCAAGATGGATTAAAGACCTAAATGTGAAATGTAGAAATATAAATCAAATAGAGTTTATTATGAATATTGATAACAAACACAGTAGTCCTTATAGTGCCTGTGAATTTCATTAATAGAAATTATAGATATTTTTCTGCCACATTAAGTTGTTGCATACATCTCATCATTACTTTGAAATTATGGTAGTTATTAGATCCATAGACATCCTCTCATTTAATGCTTTAATAAAGCAGTACACATATTACTATGTCACAAAGGGAAAAATATATTTATAACTGTATTTCAATAAATTGGTTTCCTTTGTAATTCTAACTATTTTATTTTATGTTTTTAAGAACAATATTCTGAGCAGTCCATAGGCTTCATTAGACTGTCAAAGGGGTCTGTGGCACAAAAATGAGGTTCAGAAATTCTGAGAAAGGAGGGATGATCTATAGGTGGAGGCAGAAGCCAGATTGCAATGAACTGAGAAGTGACTCCACCTGAAAACATGAAAATGGCTGAAAAGACTTTTTTTGGCAGTCAAGGGAAAGAAGTGATAGGTAAAGGGAGTAACAGGATCAAGAATAAAACCAGGAAGAAAAGCATGAGTGCACACATAAGTTGAGGTGAAAGATCTGTTGGAAAGGGCGAGACTGAGAGGAGAGGGGGAGAGAGAGTGTGACTGAGGTCATGAGGTCCCAGACAAAAATAGGACGAGTGAAAGCAGGAGCATGGAGGGATTAGCCTCAGAGTGGATGGGAAGGACAGGTTCAAGTTTATACACATTAGGGAAGAGAGGAAACAAGGACTTTCAATATCTGATACCTCATCTACCCTTCCAAATATTTTAGGGGAAGGGATCATTTACAAGCTTTGTGCTTAAGAGTATAAAGTTGTGGAGAATGGGAAGGTTGTTGACTAGAAGTTAAAAAAGATTGCAGAACAGATCTTGGGGCTCTAGTGGTCAGAACCCATTCAACTGTAGTGAAGTCAGCACACCAAAGTGAGAAGAGAGACATACAGCTCAAAGCTGTTGTGAGTGGAACTCAGGAGTGCCGTTAAAAACATAGTGACCACCAACCTTCTTTTTTTTCCCTGTGAAGGTGGAAATACTTTGATTTAATCAATGATAACATTCTTTTTCTACGTCATTTTAAAAGCGTTTATTTTTAAAAACCTTTAGGATTTTATGTCTGATGCCCTCCTTATTGAAATAAGGAGCAGAAAACATGGATGTTTGGACTAGGAAACATGGTCATGAGCTAGGAAACATGACTGAAACCTGACAAACTTTTTTTTTTAAGGGAATAGCATTAACGTATAGCAAAACATCCTATATTTTATATCTTATTTTACAGTTAAAAATACTTTTCTCATTTGGAAATGCTCTTGTCTTTGGACCAAAAGTAATAAAACATAAAGAACTTAGTAATAATTATTTTAGAGTTTTGATTTTGGAAAATAAATTTAACAATGACATCAAAGAGTTAAAACCAATTTCTTTGTTAATATTCTGCTGAAAAAAATTCTGTAAGAATCATAATAAAGTTTTTTTGTTCCAGTCTATATATTTGCTTACAGAGAAGACTGAACACATTAAAATCTTTTGCTTAATATATTGACTTTGTTATTTGTGTTTTAACTATTTGAAAAGCATCTTAAAAATTTATTCAAACAGGAAAAAGAAGAATACATCGAGCCAGCCATCTCTATTAATTAGTGTAAGCTTTTTAAAAAAGAAAATGAAGACTTTAAAAACCCAATTGGAGACTCTAAATAAAAGAAACCAATTTTTAAGCAGCCATTAAGAGAATTTTCACTACATATGAGTCCCTTTAAAATGGTCACCTTGGAAATGCAGACATCTATTCTAATGATGTTATCCTTACATTATTTATAGAACACGTCTTTTAGAATTTCCTCTGAATCCTGTTGCACTTTTTATTGTTGTTGGTAATTATATTAGTCAAATTGACACATAAAATCAATCATAACAATGATGTTTTCAGTAACGGAAAAATCTTCCTTTTGTGGGAGGTAAGTTTGATTTAGAAATAGCTAAGGCCCTATAGAAACAAGTCTGGTGAAACAGCAAACAAGCTATCGTGGTCAAAGATAAAAAGCATGACCACAGTGTAATGAGATGAATTTTCTCATGATGGAAAAAACAAACAAACAAACAAAAACTCCAGAACTGCCTCTGAGGGTGACATTGGTCATGTATGTGAGATAAATTAGAAAGGCAGGTAGGATTCAAATTACAGAGGCTGGGATGGCAAAGCTGTTTGAATGTAATTTTAAATTCAGTGGAGGACCCATTAAAGGTTTTTGAGCAGTAGGATGAGATCTAGGACGTTGTGATTTTCTGTAGTTGTACTATATAATACCCCTTTTCAGGAAAAGGAAATGATTTGACATAATTTACCAGTGAACTGATATTCTATTCTTCTATCCTTTAAAAAATAATTCCCCTTGATGGAGAGGATGGAAGTGGGGGTGGGCAAAGGGGGAATGATTAATTGTTGGTAATCACTGTGACATTGGATCATTAATTCTTTAAATGTACTGAATCACTGAGTAAATCATTATCATTTATTTTTTTAAAATTATTTTGAAATGATATAATAAACACCTTTTATGGGGTCACATACTATATCTTATTTGTATCCTCTGCCTCTTCTATAATGCCAAAAATTTAGAAATAATATTTCATCAGGGCATAGCTGATAAGTGTTCATTTACTCTTAAATATCTCTTTTTCTTTTTGAGGATATCAGCATTCACTTGCTATACTTAGAAACTTCTGAGTTCTTCTAGACACTTTCCTTTTCTATGAGATCTACATTAATTACACAACCGAGTCATATTTTGCCAACAATATCACTGCCTTATTTTAGGTTACCATGAAATGTCTATAAACTGCAATGGTCTTATTTACCTTTTAAAATACAGTCTCAACTCCCTTCAATAAATTTATTTGTTCATTAATTTAATCCTGCAAATAATAACCAGGCACTGTATTAGGCTCTGGGTCTACAATAGCAAACAAAGTAGACATGATACCTGATTTCATGGATTTATATTTAGTGGGAAGATGGGTGTAAACCTATTTATGGTTATGAATTGTAATCAGTGCTATAAAGAAAAAGAACAGAGAGGTCTGAGAGAGAATGACAGAGAGAATGGCACTGTAGGCAAATTAATCTTTCTAAAGATCAAATCTGATCACATCTAAGTCTTTCCTTTAGTTGCCTGCAGGATTAAATCCAGACTCCTGAGAGAGGTTCACAAGGGACCATGTATTTGTACCTTAATGTCTGGCATAATGCCAAACTCACAGAGGTTAACAATATTAGTGGAATGAATGACTGAATGTTAATCTTGAAAATGGTTTTAAGACAACCTTGCATTTACTTGCATTAATAAAGTTTGTTCGTTTTGAAAGAGACTGCCAAATACTTCATTAAAGGGAAAAAAAATGCTTCTATCAATTTTTGAGCCCACATTACACGTAGAACTTTTTTTTTGTCCTTGAAAACACTACTAGAATTTTAACTGAAATATCAGAAATGTGCTATTACTATATTGTGTAAAGCACTGCTTTTTTTTGTGTGGCAGGAGAAGCCTGTAGTAAGGGTAGTGAAAAACAGATTGACATGTGGTCATTATTTCTTATCAAGGGTGTTTTACTTGTAATGCTATTTGACAGCTATATTCTAAGTCTGACAGCATTGAACCAGTGTAATTCCCACTGAACTGCTCTAAATAGGCAGTATTGCAATCAGTTTAACAACCCCTGGAGGCAATAAAAATCTCCCCTTTGAACAAATACTCAAGGGGAAGAAATCTAAGATTTATAAAGGGCAGCAAGTATTCAAGAAAGGGGCAAAGTTTATGTGTGAGCCTATAATTGATGTTTCCTTTGTTGGAAAAGAAAGCTTGAGGATGCTTTAAGAATTAATCTTTAACAAGTTCTAATCTGCACTAACAAGTGTGTTCAGATGAGTGAAAGAGATATGTAATTCTGAGAGCTGAGTTGCTTCCAGCCAACTAAGGAAATCTGAAGGGGTCTTAAAAGTATGAGGACACTTTAAAATTAAACCAGAAGACTTAAGCCATGTCTCTTTGATGTCTATGCCAGAGGGTCACCATCACTACAGTGTTAATTAAGCTTTATGTTTGGCTCATGGTTTGTACTTACTTAATATGTATGTACCTGTATGAAGAAAAATTCAGTCAAATATAGTATCATACTCATTACAAATGAACTTACCAGTTCTACTTCTGTTGATAGTAATTTAGTTAAACACAAGTTTAATCCAGGTTTAAATTAAGAATGTCCTAGCTTTAATCTTCTGCTTCTATCACTATTAGCTGTGCATCCTTGGGGATATTATGCCATCATTCACAGTTTTCTCATCTGTAAAATGGGGTTGATATTTCTTATTACCTCGGGGTGGGGGGTGGGTTGAAAGTATTTAGGTAAAGAAGAGTGCCTAATTCAATGTGGGTCGCAGAGTAATAGCTGAAGCTGACTTAAATGAGGTCTTACTATGTGATAAGCAACTGTGAGTTTCAAGCTGCTTGATACTCTCAGTAACCATATGAGGTTGGTACAGTAGTGTGGTAGAGAGGGTGCTCTGAGCGCGGGGGCTCTTAGGAGAAATAGGTTGGGATACGCAGTCAACTTAATTCTCTATCTTGGACCCAGTTGCTAGGGAATTATCTTTGTCCCTGTCAGTGGACTCCAAGGAGGTTGGTCCTGAAACTTTGGAATTCCTCAGCATGTCAGGGTGCTCTTGTCTCTAGAGGGTGTTGGGGGCAGGAACTACCGTCAAAACTCAAGTGACACCTATCTCTACCTCTCCATTTTTTTATTTTTATTTTTTGATACGCGGGCCTCTCACTGTTGTGGCCTCTCCCGTTGCGGAGCACAAGCTCGGGCCGCGCAGGCTCAGCGGCCATGGCTCACAGGCCCAGCCGCTTCGCGGCATGTGGGATCTTCCCGGACCGGGGCACAAACCCGCGGCCGCTGCATCGGCAGACGGACTCTCAACCACTGCGCCACCAGGGAAGCCCCTCCATTTTTCATGTATGAGTGTGTGTGTGTGTGTGTGTTGGCTCGTTGTTGATTCCTCTAGCCCTAGCTCTTCTTATCTCACCGTTTACACCTATGTTGTAAATGCAACTTCTGTATAGCACTAGCAGGAGTAGGCAAGAGGTGTTTCTTTATGTAAATGGTTCCTGCCTAGGACTCTCACCTTTCACCACTTATTTGACTTATTAAATCCTGCTTATCTTCTGGGTCTCAGCTTAAATGTTATGTCCCCCAGCAAGCCTTCCTTGACCCCTCAAGACTTGAGAGGCCCCCCTCTATGTGCTCTTATAAAACCCTGATACCCTACCACACCCTGTCTCCTGCATTGTCATTGTGGGAGGCATTTCCACTCTTTAATAGTACCTGTTGGGTTTCCCTGGTGGCGCAGTGGTTGAGAGTCTGCCTGACGATGCAGGGGACATGGGTTCGTGCCCCGATCCGGGAAGATTCCACGTGCCGCGGAGCGGCTGGGCCCGTGAGCCATGGCCGCTGAGCCTGTGCGTCCGGAGCCTGTGCTGCGCAACGGGAGAGGCCACAACAGTGAGAGGCCCGCGTACCGCAAAAAAAAAAAAAAAAAAAAAGTACCTGTTTCTTTACTTCTGAGCATATGAGATGTTGGCACCTTCTCAACTTCTTGAAGTTCAGTGAAGCCATATGGTTTGACGTGGGTGAAGATTTGTGAGCAGAATGGACATAGGTTTCTCTGTGCTCACATCCCTCTCTCTTCTCAGCCATGTCAATTCCGCAGGCCTGCGTTGACAATGGAGATGCAATAGTGAATCATCATATGGAGGGCAGCTGCCATGGAGAGTTGTCAGAGCACGCAATAGACACTGCTGTGTCAGATGTATACCTTTGTTGCCTTTTAGCCACCGAGATTTGGGGGGTGGTTTGTTACTGTGACATATCTTGGCTAATACAGTCATTGCTGGGCCATCATCCTGCTTCCTCACCTGTCTATAGGTCTTTAAGGGAAGTAATTGTCTTGTTCATCATTCTGTCCCCAGAGCCCTGTTACAGGACTGCCTGGCATATGGTAGGCAACTAATAAATCATTCATGGAATGAAATAATGATTCTATATCAAAGAAGGTGCTATCTGAAGATTTGATTTCCACAGTAGCCAAACCCTTGGCGTGTTTCTGATGTGAGAAAAAATGATGGAGGAATATTACTTGAGGAGAAAAATACTGATCATGATTCAGTATCTAAAGCTTTTGAAAATAATTTTTTAAAGAAAAAGATGTTTTATCATTGAAAGAGAGCTATGTAGAGATAAGAAATAAAACACACACTTCTCTTTATTTATGGATAAATAACAACAGTGAAATATGCCAGGAATTGGAGAAAGAGGCCTATGATCTGTGGTCACATTGAAACAATTTTTACTAGGAATTCATTCATTCATTCATTCCTTCATTCAACATCGTATGCTGACTGACCTTGTGTGTACTGTGATGGGTGGAAAGAATATGAGCTGACATCTCTATTTGAAGAGCTCACAGTCAAGTAGAGGATAAGCAGAGACCCAGCTAAGTAGAACACAGTGGAATAAGGGCAATGATAGATGTGCTCTTGGAAAGAGCATAGAAGATGATGAATTTACAGAAATGATATTTTATTTGGGTCTCTCCACTGGTGTAAACTCACCTTTTCCCTCCAATGACTACCCTGTGTTCATTCATCTTCAGCCACCACCATGGCCTTATTCTGGGCTTTGTCATCATCTGGAAGGGTACCAACTCTGGAAGAATAAAATCCATGATCCCTCTCTCTGACCAAACCCACCAGTCTTCTCAGCTTGCTTATTCAGTTATGGCCATTTACAGCTGTTCCTTCAAACTCATCAAGACTTTCACTCTCAGATCCCTCCTATTTTAACTTTTCTCTTTTCCCAGCTTAGAGCTCCATGGACCAACACTTTGGCCACTCTCTTACTGTTATCCTTAATTCCTTTACTCCTTTATTGTCCTTTTTTTGGTTCTATAGAAGCCACCTGGAAAATTCCACCTTGGTTTAAACCACTTGTGGTCTTCTCCATGCTTATGTTTAGACTGCTGGAGGAAATCATAAGCAGATTGGGAACATTTTAAAACCATTATTTCCAACTTTAACTAGAATCTCAACATTTCTCAGTTATCTGTGTTTCCCTACTTAATCTTCTTTCCAATCCTTCATGATGACTATTTCAAGATTTCTCCCCTTCCTTAATATTCTCAGATCCTACCACCTTCTACCACATGCTCAGCAGATGACCTTGCCTGTTAATTTTCAGAGAAAATATAAACCATCACATAGGTGCTCCTTTAAATTCCTGCAACCAATGTAAAAAATTATTGACGGTTCCAGTCACACTTTTCTCCTTCTATTCTGATAAAATGAAAGAGTTGGGCTTCTGTCTCTCTTAGGCTAATAACTTGGGTAAGGATTAAAATACCAGGTTGGGGGAAGGAGAGGGAATATGTTTGTGCAATAAGGAAAGGGCCTAGGAAAGAATCCTGAGGAACAGCCTTATTTAAGAGAGAGATGAAGGAAGAAGACACCACCACAGGGCCTGAGAAGGAACAGTCAGAGAGGGGCGAGGAAAAGCAACTAAGTGTGCAGTTAACAGAGCCAAGGGAAGAGTGCATTTCAAACAAGAGGGAGAATCAACATTTCCCATGGGTAAAACCTTGGAGAAGTCAGGTAAGATAAAAAAAAAAAAAGAGGCGTATCTTTTGGATTTAGCAACAACGAGGCTATTGGGGACCTTGATAAGAGCTTTAGTGGAGAGACAGGCAGCAGCCAGATGGGGTGGGGGTGGGTTGAGAAGTGAAAGGCAAGTGAGGAACTGAGGAGTCCGTTTGTAACTTCTATTCAAAGAGGTCTCACTCTGAAGGAGAGGAGGTGAGACAGGACGGGAACTGGAGAGAGTTATGGGGTAGACAAAGCTATTTGTCTTTTTGATAATAGAGACTTTGTGTATTTAAATGCCCGTGGAAAGAATAAGTAAAAAGGGAGAGGTTAAAGAAACAAGCAGGAGAGGATAGGATACTCGATGGAATAAGGTCCATGTGAAAGCAGGAAAGAATAGAACCCAAAGCTTTTTGTAGCCTCCTCTTTTTCTATCCATCTTTTTCTAGGCCATCTGGTTTCTTTTAACTCGATATCACTCTTTCATGCTTTCAAATACTATCTACATGATAATGACTTCCAAATCTAAGCTTCATGCAAAATCAATCTCTTGAGCTCCAAATCCTTTTATCCAGCTGCCTAGTGGACTGTTCTCTCTGGTTAGCCATAGGCACCTTAGGCTCTGTGCATCCAAAACAGAATTTATTTTCATCTCTTCCAAATATGCTTTCTTTTCAATGCTTCTTATACCAGGAAAAGGTGCCACTATCCAACCAAAATCCTAGTAGGCATCTTCGACTCGCCTTTGCCTTCCCATCATCTCTTCCCACTTTCCTCCCTTAGTGAATTTTTTCCCTAGTGAATCTTGACTTAGACTCTCCCTTCTCCAAGAAGCCCTACCTAGCCCCTACAAGTCAGGAGTAGATTTTCTTCCTATATGACCTCATTGCATCACTTACAACCTCTATTTTAGCACTTATTATTTTATTTTGTAATTGCCTTTTTTTTTTTTTTTTTTTTTTGCGATACGCGGGCCTCTCACTGTTGTGGCCTCTCCCATTGCGGAGCACAGGCTCTGGACACACAGAGCTCCGGACACGCAGGCTCAGCGGCCATGGCTCACGGGCCCAGCCGCTCCGCGGCGTGTGGGATCTTCCCGGACCGGGGCACGAACCCGTGTCCCCTGCATCGGCAGGCGGACTCTTAACCACTGCGCCACCAGGGAAGCCCTGTAATTGCCTTTTTAATAGCCTCTAAGCTCTATGTTGATAGGCAGGGGCTGTGTCTACTTCACAGTTACATTTCCAGGGCTTGGAACATGGTGAGTGTTGAATAAATATTAGTAGAATGAGTGAATACTTATAACTGCTAATATTTATATACCACTTTAAGACATTTCCACATTTATTTTCTAATTTAATCTTCATATACAACCATGAGAGGTATTCTTTTCCCTGTTTTATTGATGAAGGAAAGTGGGGCTCTGAGAGCTTAAGTGCCTTTGCCCAAGAGCATCCGCCTATAGGGTGCAGAGTAGGACTGTCAGTCTTCTGGTAGTTATCGCACAGCACGTTGTCTCTCATGGGTAAGGAGATTTGACTTGGGCTAATAATGGCTTGAGACAGCAAGGTTTCCATGTGGAATGCCAGATACTATCTGATTTTAATCATACTGGTTCTGTATTATTCCAAGCTCTCTGGGAGATTCCTAGTATAATGGTAAAAAACAAAAATGGTGGAATTGATAGGGACAGAGTAAAGGGACAAAGTAGGTGATTAAATAGTTAATCCCACTAGGAGACTGTAAGTACAAAAATATGGGAGACCCCTGTAAGTTAATGATTACTCAAAAAAGCAGGTTTACTTAACCACAAAACCAAGCAGCCTTGCCTAGCAACAAAACCACGTGACAGAAGCAAGAGACATGCCCCAAAACAACAAAACAATGGTGGCATGAGACTGACATCCTGCCCAGTGAGCTCAGTAAGTTAATGATCCCTAGGTCATGCTCTCTGCACACATAAAAAACAATCATTTATGGAAAGGTGCTCATTGTACAGGGACATCAAAAAACTTTTATAGTCTTGGCTTGGCCATGTAGGGATGAAAAAACTCCCCTGGCCAGCCTGGAGGGGAAGCTGATGATGGAAGCATGACGTCTACTCAAGAATGAAGAAGAAAGTGGTCTTTCACCTCTCCCTCCCACTATTCCTTTGATTATAAAACTGTAGCCCACTAAGTTCTCAGGGCATGGCATCCTCTCTCCCACCCGCTTGTAAGCCTCAAAAGCATCATATTCTAATAAATCACTTCTTATCTATCACTTTGCCTGTCGCTGAATTCTTTGTGCACTGAGACATAAAGGACCGGGCTTTTCAGAGCCCCGCAGAAATGACACCTATCAGCTTCAGAATCAGGCTACATACATTAGAATCCTTCCTGCTACCTCTGTGAGCCTGGGCAAGTTTCATAACCTCTGTAAGCCTCAGTTTTCTCAACGGTAAGTTGGGAACAGTAGTACTTATCTCCTAGGTGCTTTTGAAGGTAGCCCTTAACATAAACCCTGGCCCAGATGTGGTAATTAATCAGCGGTAGTTATTATTTTTACCATGACCATCACCCTCGTGTTATCAATCAGTACTCTGCTGTGCAGGCAATACAACAGACTCAGAGGTTCTTGTTTTCTAGGGCAAGTAAAAAATGTCATCTTGGCAGTTCCTATTGTCAGTTAATATACAGACCGGTCTTGAGTTCCAGACCGCTCAGGCGCCCTTGTGCATGATGATACTCAGAGGGAGAATCCTGCCTTATGGGGCATCGGATAGTATTGTTGTGGCTCTAAGGGGGCCAGACTTGGTAGGATTGGAGCCTATGGCTAAGTCCTAGTTCAGAATCTGAAGATTTGAGAATTTGGGAGAGGGGTGGATGAAGGTGTATTTGGTTTAGAGGAGAAACCAAAGATAAGGTTGTCCAGTAAGAAAGGAGAGGTGAGACCTGAATAAAGCCAGAAAAAAATGAAAATAGCTAACAAATATTGATTGCTTAGTAGGTATCAGGTACTTATGTGTATTATTTAATTCTCATAACAACCTAGCAGATTGTGACAGTATCCTGTTTTGTAGCTGAGGAAGCAGAGGCCCAGAAAGGCTAAGTAACTGGCGCACCGTCTCACATATGGCTCCAGCAGGAGAGCACACCTGGGGTGCAGGGCAAGTGGAGCCAGAGTAGGAAAAGGCGCTAGAACATGCTGTTCTGGGGAACACCCCTCAGCTGGATGCTTTGGCTTCCGTGGGTTAGGCTGTCGAGCTTTACGTACCCGGCCCCACCCAGGTAGCCCCTTAAAGGAGCTGACCAAGCTGGCTGCACATCGCATTTCTTTGGGGTCTTGTTAATTGCACAGATTCCCAGGTCCTGCTCCCCGGGAAAGGATCTGACTCAGGAGGTCTCAGGTACGTCCAACAAACCCAGGTTTTAATGATCACCTCAGAAAATTCTGAAGCACCTTGTCCTCTGGCAGATATTTAGAAAGCACTACCTTGAAGCTACCCACACTCTGGAGGCAGCATGGGGGTTTTATGCAGGCGTTTCCTCCCACAAGTTACCCAGCAGCTGTAGGTAAAGAATCTATTGATTACCCAGTTCTGGCTGGGGAGGGGTTGGAACCGCGCCAAGCAATTCCCTTGGTTTCTCAAATCCCAGGCTTCAGAATGAAACCTGGATTAATATCCTGCACGTGTAGAATGCAACGTGGGCTGGGAAAGGTATTCCTGTTAAATCGACTTTATTCTCCACAGAATGCTGCTGGATTGTTAGGTGAGCTTAAAATCCTGAATATTGGGTTTGAGTTTCTCAGCAATCATCTGTGTTCTACACGCGTAAAGGAGCAATAAGCATTTTGTCTGCAGCAAGCTAAATCATCCTGAGGGAGCAGTTTACATCATTAGAATGTAATGAAATAAGTTGTCACCAGCAGCTGCCAGCAATATTTCTGGCGACTTAGAAAAAGGTTATGTTTAGCAGACATTTTCTGCGTTGTATTTACTTTTGTACACGGAGGGAGGCCGGGTATGCTGGCAGGCTGATTTTCTTTCTGATTTCATGTACTCTAATAATGGTTTGTCTCGGTAAGTATGGAAAAATCGAGTAAAGTACTTGATGAAATGCTCCATGTCAAAGCAATAATTTAATGCTTCACTAGGAGACTTGAAGAGTCTTCTCCAAGATGAAGTGTGCAGCATGTGAAATGCTATTCATCACGGAATTTTCTCATCCTGTTGTTAGGCACAGCAGTATAAACTCTTGGCTAGGGGAGCCAATGCATCTTGAAGCCTTTAAGTTTTCTCCACCTACGCCATCACCACCCTGGCCCAAGCCTAGTCCTCGTGTAAAAACTCCTAACAAACTCCTGACTGGTCTTCCTCTCTCTCTTCTTGCCCTTCTGTACACAGTTCTCCATTTGGTAGCCAGCATAGTTGTTCTCTACACAAATCTGATTGTGTTTAGCTGCCATTTCCCCAGCATTTAGAACAGTTTTTGACACATTGTAAGTGACCAGTAATAATCTGTTAAATGGACAAATAACTGTTACTCTCCTGCTCAAATGTTTCAGTCCCTCCCCACCGCCTTCAGGATACAGACCAATTTTCCTAACACGGTTTAGGAGGCACCTGCCTGCTCATCCCCTCCCTTATACACTCTGCTCCATCCTGAACTACCTGCAGCTCCTCCAGTTTGCCATCTCTCTCTTCTCTGAGCCTTTACACCTGCTATTCTGTCTGCCCAGATATCTTCCCTTCCTCCATTCTGCCCACTCTTCTTAACAGCTAATTCATTTTCATTCTTTAGATCTCAGTCTAGATGTCAACTCTTTGAGCAAGTCTTCTCCGATTCTCCTGAGATTGAGTTGCTTGGACCTCATTTGTGATCCCAGCTCCTGAACTTCCCCACCACAGCTTTGCTCCACTGCATGGTAATTGCTGATTCTCTTGTCCTGTATGCAACTATGCTGTAAGCTCCTTGGGTGCACAGATGATCTCTATCTTACCGCTGTACAGGTCCTATCGGCTAGCACAGGTCTCGGCCCCTAGTGTAATAACTACTATTGCCTGCTGCTGAGTGAATGAATCAGGTTGATATAAACAGCCTAGAGAGCCTAAGGCATTGCCTTGATTTTTCCCCTTGCCTTTAGTCGGAAGAAGGTCCAACGGATACTTTCACAGGCTCTCAGAGTGAGTGACTCTGATTCAACTCCCTCAAGCGACATCTACATGGTCACCATTCTGGCCCAAGCTACCATCAGTCCTCACCTGGATTAGAGCAATAGACCCCTAATTGGTCTCCCCCCACACCCACCTTCTTGTCCTTCTATGCACAGTTTTCTATTCTGTGGCCCGAGAAGTTGAAGCCTAGAATGTCTGAATGACTTATTCAAAGCTTTCAATGGTTTAGTAGCAAAACCATAATAAGAAACCATTTTTTTTTTTTTTTTTTTTGGCGATG
>NW_006796397.1:1417019-1428498 GCF_000442215.2 Lipotes vexillifer
CTGGACTGGGGCACGAACCCGTGTCCCCTGCATCGGCAGGCGGACTCTCAACCACTGCGCCACCAGGGAAGCCCATGAGAGAGCATTTTTAAGGAACTATTTTTTTCTAGCTGCTCTATAGTCCCAAACTTCCCCTGATTAAATCCAATTTGATTCTGATTCATACTTAAGTCTCTTAACATAGCTATGTTATTCTAATTCCAGCTGCGCTTTTCCTTGAGGTCTTTGCACGAGTCCTAGAGATCATACCCTTACTCCCTCCTTGCCATTCTGGGGACATCTGCTTTCCTTCATAAGCAACATCCCTTACTTAGAGAGATTTCATTGACATAATGAAACCTTAAATAATAAACCTTAAATATGCAGAGTATTTATAATGGCTTTAATGCCTCAAAAAAATCTGTGTTCATATTTTTCATTCTTGATGAGTGTATATATATATATATATATATAAAACATCTTTATTGGAGTATAATTGCTTTACAGTGGTGTGTCAGTTTCTGCTTTATAACAAAGTGAATCAGTTATACATATGCCCCCATATCTCTTCGATGAGTATATACTTTTTATGTACTCAGTCTATGAAGACACAAGTGGGATGGGGCGGGAGCTAAAGATTGTTATAGCCCAGAAGTCTGTGCTCGCTCCATAATGTCTTAGCAGGTGTCTTTGTCATTAATTCCCTGATACCGTTAGCTTGTTTCGCTGAACCCTCAGGGATCCCAATGGCAAAAGTTTTCCATTTCTTTTTCTTTTCTTGCTGTCCATGTTTTAGCTACTCTATGCAACTACCATCTTGTTTCCTTCATAGCATGGCTATTTTTTGCTTTTGTTTTTCGGTTTTTTGTTTTGATTTGTTTTGTTTTTCATCGCTAGCTTGCTGTTGCTGTGATAGAGCACATTATAAAACATAGTGGGGTTTTGAAAGGGAGATAGTAATTTTTGGTTTGGGGGTTGATTACAAAGACTTTCCCCCTTCCTCCCATCTAGCCATTACTCTAAGACTTTTGCTCTATACCACCCCATTTTCCTTTTCTCACAGGTAGCAACTGGGGTTTGCCATGTGCCCTGGATGCACATACCTATAAATAAAAATTTTTTGAAGAAGGTGCAGAGTCAATTTTAGGGTTGAGGTCTTGCGGGCAGTCGTTAGGAACTGGGCTTTGGGAGGGATAAGGGTGGAAGGCAGAGAGAAAGGTGTCTTTAGAGGTCGAGCAACTGGGACTACCTTCAAGAAGTAAGTGATACATCCCTGGAGAATCTAACTGAAAATCACCTCATATAGCTGGTGAAGCATACAAATCTCAGGGTTCCTTCCCTAGCACACTCCCTCCTCAGGACCAGAGCTCTCCTTTTTAAATTTTTAATTTCATTTTAATTTTGAAATAATCTTAGGTTTATGGAAAAATTGCAAAAATAGTACATTTTTATATATCCCAATTCCCCAAATGTCAACATTTTTAACATATATGCTTTACCATTCTCTCTCTCCAGGAACACAAACTAAACACACACACACACACACACACACACACACACACACATGTGCGCACTCAATTATTTTCTGAATAATTTGAGAGTATGTTGCAGATACACAACTTTACTGCTATGTGTTTCAGTGTGTATTTTCTAAAAACAATGAAACTATCTTACTACAGTGTAATTATCAAAATCAGGAAATTAACATGGATATAGTATTAATTATTGTCTAACCTATGAACCCAACTCAAATGTTGTCAGTTGTCCTTTTAATGTCCTTTATGACAAAAGAAAAAAATTCTGGCTGAAGAACCAATCTGGGATTACTCTTTGCTTTTGGTTGTCATGTTTTTTAAGTTTTCTTTAATCTGGAATAGTTTTTCTTTGTCATTACCTTGACATTTTTGAAGAGTACAAGATAGTTATTTTTCAGAAAGTCTCTCAGTTTGAGTTTGCTTGGTATTTCCTCATGATTAGATTCTGATTATACATTTTTGGCAGGAAAACCACAGAAGTGATGTGACCCTTTCGGCATCACATTGGGATGCACATGATGTCCATTACATTACTGGTAATGTCTCATTAAGGGTAATGTCAACTTTGATCACTTGGTCAGCATGGTATCACTTGGTCTGACTTCTCCACCATAAAGTTACAATTTCTCCTTTGGTAATTAATAGGTATCTTGTGCAGAGATATTTTGAGACTATGCAAATATCTTATTCCTCACCAACATATAGCCCACTAATTTTAGCATTTCATTAATGATTCTTGCCTGAGAATATTATTACCATGGTAGTTGTCAATGGTGATTTTGAATTACATTATTTCTTCTATATTTATTAGTTGGAATTTTACTTTAAGGAAAAGCTTTCCCTTCTGATTGACTGATTTATATTTATGGTCTCACAGACTCTTATATTCTGTGGGTTGTCATTCATTACTATAAGTATCTATTTTCATGCTCAAATTGACCCAGGTTTAGCTAGCAGGGAGCCCTTTGAAGCTGCCTCTGTGTCCTTCTGACTTATCTCCATCAGTCTCTGAATACTTCCTTACTCTCTGGTATAGCAAAATGTTCTAGGCTTATCTTGTATTATCCTAGCCCAGTCCTGGAACTAGTTGTTTCTTCATGGAGCCCTAATTCCTTTTGGTGAAGAATGGCATTTAGAAACAAATATCTGAGTGCTAGATGTGCTCATTAATACTGAGATATCATTTCTTCTAGTCTCTCTCAGTAAATACAGCTAAAGAACACACACACACACACACACACACACACACACACAAACACATGCTCATACACATATATCTCATTTCTATTTCTAGAGAGCCTTAGCTTTTACTTATTTAGCTCACAGGGCAGTGAGAAAGGGATTACTATTTTGTGTTTGTTTAGCACTTTAGAAAATTTCTAGAATTCATATTTTCATCAAGCTTAAAAATGACTCAATTTTTCCTCCCCAATTCCTGAATATATTTCACATATCTATTTTAAATTTGAAACTCTAGAACATGTGTGACATAGAGTAACAAATATAGATCAATGTAAGTAGCCAGGAACAATGGGAGATTGTAAGACTTACTGCTCTCCAGTGCTTGATTGCAGAAGGTTATGGGCGTCAGACTATGTCATTGCATGTGATTCTGTTCCCTCAGTGAGGCAGGTGAGATGGGAAAAGTTCATTGTTTTGGACATATGTGATCAACACTGCTCTGGAAAAAATGAGCGACAGTATTTTATTTAGATACATATTATTACACTATTGTGGTCTGAGAATGTTGACTAATATTAATTGTATTCAATGAAAAAAATGTCTGTGGTGAAATATGCAGAGTATTTAATATGCTAATGGGTATTGTGACTTTTCAAGAAAAGGATATAGTACAAGATTTCCTAAACTTGTCTGTGGAATCCCCTTTCTATGGAGCATCTAGATGAATTTGTGTTCCATGAAAACCACTTTGGGAAATGCTGTTACATACTCATTCGCTCACATAGTCATAATACTAAAAATGTCCCAGAAAACATGACTTGCTCTGAATCCCTGACTTCTCCTGAATGAAGTCCTGATGAAGTGGTTTGTGTTTTCTGTAGATAAAAGAAGCCCAAAATGTGTGCATTCCACTTTCTCTCTGACCCAGATTTCTATGTGTCCCTGATCAAATGGAAGACTTGGCGTTCCTATCTCTGTATCGATGAAGTCATGGGGATGTTTGAAATTTAACAAATGTGCTACTCACTCTGAATATTTATTTCTGATAGATACATCCATAATATCTGCTGATTCCCTAAGGGTTCCTGCCCCAACTTCTACTAAAGCCTGTTGTGATCCCAACTCCTGAAGCGAATTTAGAACCCTTTGGAAAGTGCATGTGTGTGAGAGACGCGACTCCAATAGCAGTATCAGTGGCACACATGAACTAATGCTACTGCATAGTACGTTTTCATCTATATTCCTTTAAAAAACTTATTTATCAGAGAAATTAAGACTTGATAACTTTAAGAAATCACACTTTTTAGGCTGATTTCTGTTTTCCAGTGAGCCACAGAAAATGCAAGTTAGATTAAAAATTTTTGCAAGTAGACTACATTATACAAATATTTTAGTATTTTATTCATCTAGAAGAATGAAGTTGTCTATCAAATCATTTTATACTGGTGTTTTTTGACTGAATGATAGGTGTTTACTAATGCTACTAAATACGTTCCTCCAACATTTTTAAGATTAATGAACAAAACATTTTGGGTCCCTGAATGGGTTTTAGATCTGTAAATCAATCTCACGGATCATTTTAAATTACTAACCATAAGCAAACACATAAGCAAGAATGACTATAAATTGGGTTAATTACTGTAGCTCAAGTTTTAGCTCATAATTTTGACTTTCAAAGGCTACACAAACCAATTTTGTACTCTTACATTATAATGAGCAGTCTTTATTCTTTAATCAGTTTGCCCCGTATCTAGCTGTCTAATGTAACATTCCTTTGAAGTCGAGAAAGATCTAACATAATTGAAGAAATGTCGAACTACTTGACTCTTTTTTTTAATATAAAGGAATTAAACATTAATCAGACTTGCGCATCTCAATTAAGCCAATTAAAATTATCACAGGATGCAGTGCATACCGCAATAGGTAGCTTTAATGCTTGAATACATTATCAACTTTTACCTACTGTTCCCATCTTCATTATTTTCTTACTCAAAAAGTAAATACAGACATGAAATCCATATTAGAAAGTATACCAGTTAATACAATCTGGCAAAGCCCTGGGAAAGAAACACTTAAAATGGTGTTTATTCAACTATGGCTGATAGTGCCGGAACTTACCTTAAATCTTTCTGCCAAAAAAGGAGTTCTGTAATTATGGTGATGACTGGTGCCTTCATCCAAATAGCCCATTAACTCTTCAATTTGTTTCCCGAACAACTGGGAAGCATTTTTGGTCTTGCAGGCTATGGTATATACACAAAGTCCATATAATTACTAATAATTTGTAACAAGTGTTAATTGATAAACAGCTCCCTCTGGTAGCTTAATTAAAGCTGTAGGATAGCGAGGTGATTTACAACTGGGATTGATCTCAATTAGTCAACAAAATTTGTGTAGTCTGTTCAAAGGAGGGTAAGGAAATTTAGCCTAGTGAGGCTTTGGGGATTTTGTCTCGTCTTCCCTGTTTCTTTTTCCTTCAAGAAGAGAAATACAATCAGAACAGCTGCATTGCTTTGTTGGGAGCCATCTAAGCAGTTTATGTGGCGCGTTACTCTAAGTTCTTTAGCATTTGTTCCTCCCTTTGTTTATTCTCTGTCAGGTTACTGAAAAATATTCAAGCATTTGCTTTTATTACACCCAGTGGTACACACTGCTGAACACCAACCCTAAGGGACCCAAAAGTAGAAGGTAAAAACAATTTTTAAAAATGTCATGTTTTGATCTTGCAGATCTGTTCGCAAACTGGCATTTGGGGGCCATAATTAAAAGGAAGTCCAGGAAAAGTGGCATGGGGGAATCACCAGAGACTGGGCAGCCTAGGGATCTTATAAAGCCAGATTGGCTGCTTCAGGACTCAACTTATTTTATCATGTGGGCTGATACAGTAAAAACCTAATCTAAGCGTTGCTGAAATTGCCTCTATGGAATAGAAGAGGAAAAAAGTGTCATCTGTGCTCAGTGAGATCACAGACTGGCTGCAAAGGGCTGCTGAAACATTAATTAAACTGTTTGCAAATAAACTGTGGGTCTGTACTAGCTGAAATAGCTGTTATAAACAAGCTGGGATGCTGTACGTTCCAGATTTGTCTGTATTTTAAGGGTTTTTTTCATATACTGTAAAATCACCAGGGCCCAGATACTGTGTGTTTACTTCTGGAAGCTCTGAGCGAGTGTACTGACATTACCTCATAGACACTCAGCTTGGAGGCAATTCATACCGGTTGTGGTACTTTTGAAGATGGTACAATACCCTGTGAAAGGTCTGCACCTCATTTAATTCAGATTTGTTAATCAAAGAGAATGAAATATTCTACAGAGCAAATGAATGTGGATTTAGTAATTTTGTAATTTTAAAGCATTTCGTTAAATATCACAGTTGCTTAATTTGTTTTAACTAGACTGCGGCAAATTCTAGTTGCCTTGACACTTAGAAGATTAATGTTGGTTCCCAGCATTTACTCATTTTTTAAAAGTGATAGGATATGTGCTGGAACAGAAAATCTGTAAGAGTTTGTTTTGCCAAAAATTAAAGTTCTGATGATCCCTGTTCCCTGGTTTTGTGTCCTTCTTTCTTTCTTTCTTTCTTTTTTTTTAACATCTTTATTGGAGTATAATTGCTTTACATTGTTGTGTTAGTTGCTGCTGTAAAACAAAGTGAATCAGCTATACGTATACATATATCACCATATCCCCTCCCTCTGGTGTCTCCCTCCCACCCTCCCTATCCCACCCCTCTAGGTGATCACAAAACACTGAGCTGCTCTCCTGATGCTGTGTGGCTGCATCCCACTAGCTATCTATTTTACATTTGGTAGTGTATGTAGTCCATGTAGTGGCATGGTAGTCCATGCCACTCTCTCACTTTGTCCCAGCTTACCCTCCCCCCTCCCCATGTCCTCAAGTCCATTCTTTATATCTGCATCTTTATTCCTGTCCTGCCCTTAGGTTCTTCAGAACCTTTTTTTTTTAGATTCCATATATATGTGTTAGCATACAGTATTTGTTTTTCTCTTTCTGACTTACTTCACTCTGTATGACAGACTCTACGTTCACTCACCTCACTACAAATAACTCAATTTCGTTTCTTTTTATGGCTGAGTAATATTCCATTGTATATAGGTGCCACATCTTCTTTATCCATTCATCTGTTGATGGACACTTAGGTTGTTTCCATGTCCTGGTTATTGTAATTAGAGCTGCAATGAGCATTGTGGTACATGACTCTTTTTGAATGATGGTTTTCTCAGGGTATATGCCCAGTAGTGGGATTGCTGGGTCATATGGTAGTTCTAGTTTTAGTTTCTTAAGGAACCTCCATATTGTTCTCCATTGTGGCTGTATCAATATACATTCCCACCAACAGTGCAAGAGGGTTCCCTTTTCTCCAAACCCTCTCCAGCATTTATTGTTTGTAGATTTATTTATTTATTTTTTTGCTGTACACGGACCTCTCACTGTTGTGGCCTCTCCCATTGTGGAGCACAGGCTCCAGACACGCAGGCTCAGCGGCCATGGCTCATGGGCCCAGCCGCTCCGCAGCATGTGGGATCTTCCTGGACCGGGGCATGAACTCGCGTCCCCTGCATCAGCAGGCAGACTCTCAACCACGTGCCACCAGGGAAGCCCTTGTTTGTAGATTTTTTGATGATGGCCATTCTGACTGGTGTGAGATGATATCTCATTGTACTTTTGATTTGCATTTCTCTAATGGTTAATGATGTTGAGCATTCTTTCTTGTGTTTGTTGGCAATCTGTATATCTTTTTTGGAGAAATGTCTATTTAGGTCTTCTGTCCATTTTTGGATTGGGTTGTTTGTTTTTTTGATATTGAGCTGCATGAGCGGCTTGTAAATTTTGGAGATTAATCCTTCATCAGTTGCTTCATTTGCAAATATTTTCTCCCAGTCTGAGGGTTGTCTTTTCGTCTGGCTTATGGTTTCCTTTGCTGTGCAAAAGCTTTGAAGTTTCATTAGGTCCCATATTTTTATTTCCATTTCTCTAAGAGGTGGGTCAAAAAGGATCTTGCTGTGATTTATGTCATAGAGTGTTCTGCCTCTGTTTTCCTCTAAGAGTTTGATTGTGTCTGGGCTTATATTTAGGTCTTTAATCCATTTTTGAGTTTATTTTTGTGTATGGTGTTAGGGAGTGTTCTAATTTCATTCTTTTACATGTAGCTCTCCAGTTTTCCCAGCACCAAGTATTGAAGACACTGTCTTTTCTCCATTGTATATTTTTGCCTTCTTTATCAAAAATAAGGTGACCATATGTGTATGGGTTTATCTCTGGGCTTTCTATCCTGTTCCATTGATCTATATTTCTGTTTTTCTGCCAGTACCATACTGTCTTGATTACTGTAGCTTTGTAGTATAGTCTGAAGCCTGGGAGCCTGATTCCTCCAGCTCTGTTTCTCTTTCTCAAGATTGCTTTGGCTATTCGGGGTCTTTTGTGTTTCCATACAAATTGTGAAATGTTTTGGTTCTTGCTCTGTGAAAAATGCCATTGGTAGTTTGATAGGGATTGCCCTGAATCTGTAGATTGCTTTGGGTAGTATAGTCATTTTCACAATGTTGATTATTCCAATCCAAGAACATGGTATATCTCTCCATCTGTTTGTATCATCTTTGATTTATTTCATCAGTGTCTTATAGTTTTCTGCATACAGGTCTTTTGTCTCCTTAGGTAGGTTTATTCCTAGGTATTTTATTCTTTTTGTTGCAGTGGTAAATGGGAGTGTTTCCTTAATTTCTCTTTCATATTTTTCATCATTTGTGTATAGGAACACAAGAGATTTCTGTGCATTAATTTTGTATCCTGCTACTTTACCCAATTCATTGATTAGCTCTAGTAGTTTTCTGGTAGAATGTTTAAACAAGGTGGGCAGAATGTGCCAGTTACAGGATAGAAGATGGGTCAAAGTCAAGTGTGAGATTCAGTGTGGTGTGTTTGGTGGTGTCATTAAGACCATTTATACATGTTCTGATTTTCCTCCTCCTTCCAAACACACAAAAGGATCACACTTCTCCATTCTGCCCTAAATGTAAGCATGGCCATGTGACTTGCTTTGGCCACTGAAACGTGAGAAGAAATGGCATGCGTCACCCCTGGGTGGAGGACTTAAGAGCCAGTGTTCAATTGCCTTACCACATTCATGTCCCTTCCAGGCATCATAGAAGCTTTGTTGAGATAGATCCTCTGTGTACCTTGGTTCCTTAGAGATTATCATGACAGCTCCCTTTACAATTTGCACTGAGCTTTTAGTGTGAGATTCTGGTAAACCTGGGTTGAGTAAAACACTGAAATGTTGTTGTTTTTTTAAATTCTGGCATAGCCTAGTCTATCCTGACTATTGCAGTGTGTTCATGGAACTGAAACTGTTTGTGGAAGACTTTGTCCTGGGTACTGGTGTAGATCCAAGGAGCCTGAAATCTACTGGCACTCAATTATGACAAAAAGCAAGATGTGGTAAGTGATTTGAGAGAAGTAAAAAGTGCTAGGGGGGACTTCCCTGGTGGCGCAGTGGTTGAGAGTCTGCCTGCCGATGCAGGGGACACGGGTTCGTGCCCTGGTCCGGGAAGATCCCACATGCCGTGGAGCAGCTAGGCCCATGAGCCATGGCCGCTGTGCCTGCATGTCTGGAGCCTGTGCTCCACAACGGGAGAGGCCGCAACAGTGAGAGGCCCGCGTACCGCAAAACAAAAACAAAAACAAAAAGAAAAACAAAAGTGCTAGGGGACCACAGAAGGGAGAGAGCCTATCCTGGGGACTATCAGGAAAGGTTTCATTAAAGAGCTGTCATTTCAGTTGAGCTATAAAGAACAATTAGGGTTTTGTCAGGCAGTTATATGCAACAGGATGGAAGAGTAGTAAGAAGAGAATAAGACACAGTATGGAGACTAAAACACATAAGTTAAAATTATGCAGATTGGCAGAAAGACAAGGAAATCAAGGTCAATCAATGGGGACCCTTATATGCCATACTAAGGGGTTTGAACTCTGAGGTAGAGTGGGCAGAGCAATTGATGTGGGGTCGGAAGACATGGTTTCTAGTACTCTTTCTACGAATTACTAGCTGGGGGGTGGGTGGGGGGCGGAAGGAAGTCTCTCTCCACAGGGACTACTGATTGGGCCTGTATCGAAAAGATGTTCTCAGGCTGGCACAATCCTGGTCAGATTCCTCATTCTGTTCCTGAAGACAGCAAGTAAAGACCCTAAAAATGTTAATGGGATAAGGCAGTGGCTGGATTTCAGGGAAACTTATGATAAAGCTTATTCTAGGTTTATTAGTTCAGTTTTAAAGGTGATGAAACTGAGGCCCAGAGAACTTACATGAATCATTTTGCTAGTTCAAGGCCTGTGCTAGAACAGAAGTTTCCCAGCCACACTACACTACCTCTGGAATGAGAGAATCCTAAGCTGGCATCCTGTTCTTCAAGTGTTCCCTAAGGGATAGAGGAAGTCAGAGGGCAGAAGTGAGATCTGGGGGTGGTTGGAGGAACAGCTCCAAAAGAGCAAAGGAATTTCCATCATACACCTGACCTTGGTTCATGGAGGTGGGAATCAGGTTATAGGTAAAGACCTGAAGTGGTTGCCAGAGGTTGGGGGGTGGGGGCAATAGGAGAGGTTGGTAAAAGAGTACAAACTTTCAGCCATAGGATGAATAAGGTCTGAGAATCTAATGTATAACATGGTGATTATAGTTGATAATACTGTATCATATAATTGAAATTTGCTAAGAAAGTAGAACCTAAATGTTCTCACCAAAAAAAAGGAAAGAAAGAAAAAGATAAATATGTGAAATGATAGATGTATGTGTTAATTAACTAGATGGGGGAATCCTTTCACAATGTATATGTATGTCAAATCATCATGATGTACACTTTAAGTATCTTACAATTTTATTTGTCAATTATACATCAATAAAGCTGAAAAAAAAAAGACCTGAAATTCCCATAGATGTGGTTGTCCTTGATGCCACGCTTATGCTTCCAGTAGTATACATTTAAGGGCTTCTCATGCTTGAATCTTTCAAAAATCTATTTATAGTTATACCAATCCCTGATTATAGTTACTGTCAATACAGTATTATTCTAGGAGTAATAAGTTTAAAAAATTTTGTTAATGACTCTCTACTTCAGAGGCAGTGAGGTATAGAGCATGGAATCAGAAGTCAGCTTGCTTGGCTAGTCTGGTTCCCAAATCTGCCAACTTTGCACAAAACTCAACCCCTTTTGCAATTTTCTCACCAACCCCTTGAAAAGGATGGAGAAATATTGTCAAATCTTTGTAAATACAACATATCACTTTTGCTGCTATCAATTTTAAGTAGTTTTCCAAGTTCAACTAAGAAGCAAGAGACTTGCTGTGTGGGGCATCGGCACTGCCTGTTCAGGATGATGGGCTGTGCTAGACCACTTTACTTTTCTTGGGGAGTCTGTCTTTCTTAGGGTGAAGACCAGGATGTATCCTTTGTATCTGGATGTTAGCTTACTTTTACTAGTAGACCTATTACACATTTCTTTACATAGTTTTCTCTCTCACTTATCTGGGAACTCATTGAGAAGTAAGGCTTACTAATCTTTGAGTCTTCAGACGGTAAGGTAAAGTGAAATTGCATCGTATGTGTCATACCTATGCAGATGCATCTCACTATACGTACTTGGGGTGGTGAGGGAGGGAAAAGAGACAGGGAGAGAAGGAGGGAGAGAGTAAAAAGAGACCAGGGGAGAGAGAGACAGAGACAGGAGACAGAGAGAGAGAGAGAGAGGGAGAGAGGGAGAGAGGGA
>NW_006796397.1:1428531-1448690 GCF_000442215.2 Lipotes vexillifer
CCTAGGGAAAAGGTGATACCACTCACCATTGCATTTAATTAATCAATGGTCCTGAATAAGCAGTATTTGGGAGCCTCACATCTCCTAGCTTTCATTCTCTCGTGCAGTCCCAGTGTCCCTGTGCTTCTTGTAGAGTGAGCATATTGCTGTGCTGAGTGTGATTCTCGTGTTTAAAAGTATATATTTTTCCTGCAATATGGCTGCTAAACTCGGCCAACGACTTCATCTCTACTCAATTGAAATAGTTGCAATCTGTTCCAGTGCTGGAAGAAAAACTTATTCTGCTGGAATTACTGAAAGATGGGGTGTCAGTCTCCAATGTCAACCCTTCCTGAGAGATTTTCAAGGGTAATTTTGATTATGCCATGTGTCTCACCTCTGCCTTCAAATATGGACAGTCAAGTCTCCCTCACACCTTGGCAATATCTTGGGCATATCCCATAGCTTTTCCACTCATCTTTGGATTTAGAGTTCTCTCATTTTTAAGACATGAAAATGGCCAGTCCAGTTCAAACCACAGCTTCATTCTCCCATCCATTTTCAAAGTTCTCTGTTTATGTACTTCCCAACAAGCTTCAGCCCCACTCAGTAATCTGTAGATTCAGCAGGGGAAGATGTGTGGTATTTTGTTCTTTCACTATTGCTCTGCTTTATTCAACTACTTTTCTCACCACTTTTTTTTTAAATTAAAAAAAAATTTTTTTTTACATCTTTATTGGAGTATAATTGCTTTACAATGGTGTGTTAGTTTCTGCTTTATAACAAAGTGAATCAGCTATACATATACATATGTTCCCATATCTCTTCCCTCTAGCATCTCCCTCCGTCCCACCCTCCCTATCCCACCCCTCTAGCTGGTCACAAAGCACCGAGCTGATCTCCCTGTGCTATGCAGCTCCTTCCCACTAGCTATCTGCTTTACGTTTGGTAGTGTACATATGTCCATGCCACTCTCACTTTGTCACAGCTTACCCTTCCCCCTCCCCATATTCTCAAGTCCATTCTCTAGTAGGTCTGTGTCTTTATTCCTGTCTTACCCCTAGGCTCTTCATGACATTTTTTTTTTCTTAGATTCCATATATATGTGTTAGCATATGGTATTTCTCTTTCTCTTTCTGACTTACTTACTTACTTCACTCTGTATGACAGACTCTAGGTCCATCCACCTCACTACAAATAACTCAATTTCGTTTCTTTTTATGGCTGAGTAATATTCCATGGTATATATGTACCATGTCTTCTTTATCCATTCATCCGATGATGGGCACTTAGGTTGTTTCCATCTCCTGGCTATTGTAAATAGAGCTGGAATGAACATTTTGGTACATGACTCTTTTTGAATGATGGTTTTCTCAGGGTATATGCCCAGTAGTGGGATTGCTGGGTCATATGGTAGTTCTATTTGTAGTTTTTTAAGGAACCTCCATACTGTTCTCCATAGTGGCTGTACCAATTCACATTCCCACCAGCAGTGCAAGAGTGTTCCCTTTTCTCCAAACCCTCTCCAGGATTTATTGTTTCTAGATTTTTTGATGATGGCCATTCTGACCGGTGTGAGATGATATCTCATTGTAGTTTTGATTTGCATTTCTCTAATGATTAATGATGTGGAGCATTCTTTCATGTGTTTGTTGGCAGTCTGTATATCTTCTTTGGAGAAATGTCTATTTAGGTCTTCTGCCCATTTTTGGATTGGGTTGTTTGTTTTTTTGATATTGAGCTGCATGAGCTTCTGTTTTTGTGCCAGTACCATACTGTCTTGATTACTGTAGCTTTGTAGTATAGTCTGAAGTCAGGCAGCCTGATTCCTCCAGCTCCATTTTTTGTTCTCAAGATTGCTTTGGCTATTCGGGGTCTTTTGTGTTTCCATACAAATTGTGAAATTTTTTGTTCTAGTTCTGTGAAAAATGCCAGTGGTAGTTTGATAGGGATTGCATTGAATCTATAGATTGCTTTGGGTAGTAGAGTCATTTTCACAATGTTGATTCTTCCAATCCAAGAACATGGTATATCTCTCCATCTGTTTGTATCATCTTTAATTTCTTTCATCAGTGTCTTATAATTTTCTGCATACAGGTCTTTTGTCTCCTTAGGTAGGTTTATTCCTAGATATTTTATTCTTTTTGTTGCAATGGTAAATGGGAGTGTTTTCTTGATTTCACTTTCAGATTTTTCATCATTAGTATATAGGAATGCCAGAGATTTCTGTGCATTAATTTTGTATCCTGCTACTTTACCAAATTCATTGATTAGCTCTAGTAGTTTTCTGGTAGCATCTTTAGGATTCTCTATGTATAGTATCATGTCATCTGCAAACAGTGACAGCTTTACTTCTTCTTTTCCGATTTGGATTCCTTTTATTTCCTTTTCTTCTCTGACTGCTGTGACTAAAACTTCCAAAACTATGTTGAATAAGAGTGGTGAGAGTGGGCAACCTTGTCTTGTTCCTGATCTTAGTGGAAATGCTTTCAGTTTTTCACCATTGAGGATGATGTTGGCTGTGGGTTTGTCATATATGGCCTTTACTATGTTGAGGAAAGTTCCCTCTGTGCCTACTTTCTGCAGGGTTTTTTTCATAAATGGGTGTTGAATTTTGTCGAAAGCTTTCCCTGCATCTATTGAGATGACCATATGGTTTTTCTCCTTCAATTTGTTAATATGGTGTATCACATTGATTGATTTGCGTGTATTGAAGAATCTTTGCATCCCTGGAATAAATGCCACTTGATCATAGTGTATGATCCTTCTAATATTCTGTTGGATTCTGTTTGCTAGTATTTTGTTGAGGATTTTTGCATCTATGTTTATCAGTGATATTGGCCTGTAGTTTTCTTTCTTTGTGACATCTTTGTCTGGTTTTGGTGTCAGGGTGATGGTGGCCTCATAGAATGAGTTTGGGAGTATTCCTCCCTCTGCTATATTTTGGAAGAGTTTGAGAAGGATAGGTGTTAGCTCGTCTCTAAATGTTTGATAGAATTCACCTGTGAAGCCATCTGGTCCTTGGCTTTTGTTTGTTGAACGATTTTTAATCACAGTTTCAATTTCAGTGCTTGTGATTTGTCTGTTCATATTTTCTATTTCTTCCTGATTCAGTCTTGTCAGGTTGTGCATTTCTAAGCATTTGTCCATTTCTTCCAGGTTGTCCATTTTATTGGCATAGAGTTGCTTGTAGTAATCTCTCATGATCCTTTGTATTTCTGCAGTGTCAGTTGTTACTTCTCCTTTTTCGTTTCTAATTCTGTTGATTTGAGTCTTCTCCCTTTTTTTTCTTGATGAGTCTAGCTAAGGGTTTGTCAATTTTGTTTATCTTCTCAAAGTACCAGCTTTTAGTTTTATTGGGCTTTGCTATTGTTTCCTTCATTTATTTTTTATTTATTTCTGATCTGATCTTTATGATTTCTTTCCCTCTGCTAACTTTGGGTTTATTTTGTTCTTTTTTCTCTAATTGCTTTAGGTGCAAGGTTAGGTTGTTTATTCGAGATGTTTCCTATTTCTTAAGGTAGGACTGTATTGTTATAAACTTCCCTCTTAGAACTGCTTTTGCTGCATCCCATAGGTTTTGGGTCCACATGTATCATTGTCATTTGTTTCTAGGTATTTTTTGATTTCCTCTTTGATTTCTTCAGTGATCACTTTGTTATTAAGTGGTGTATTGTTTAGCCTCCATGTGCTTGTATTTTTTACAGATCTTTTCCTGTAAGTGATATCTAGTCTCATAGCATTGTGGCTGGAAAAGATACTTGATGTAATTTCAATTTTCTTAAATTTACCAAGGCTTGATTTGTGACCCAAGATATGATCTATCCTGGAGAATGTTCCATGAGCACTTGAGAAAAATGTGTATTCTGTTGTTTTTGGATGTAATGTCCTATAAATATCAGTTAAGTCATCTTGTTTAATGTATCATTTAAAGCTTGTGTTTCCTTATTTATTTTCATTTTGGATGATGTGTCCATTGGTGAAAGTGGGGTGTTAAAGTCCCCTACTATGAATGTGTTGCTGTCGATTTCCCCTTTTATGGCTGTTAGTATTTGCCTTGTGTATTGAGGTGCTCTTATGTTGGGTGCATAAATATTTACAATTGTTATATCTTCTTCTTGGATCAATGCCTTGATCATTATGTAGTCTCACCCCTTTATGCTCCTAGCTCCTCCTGTGCTAGGGCGAGAAGGGTGAGATGAGAGTTAAAAGGGCAATGCTGTACTTGATGAGTGGGGATGAAATCTGGCTGTGGTACCTTCCATGTGACAGAAAGCTGAAAGTTGGCTCTGTCATTCCAGGAAATTTTGTGGGTTCTTTAGAGATCCCTTTGGGGATCTTTGGCACTGCACTGACCCTCAGTGTTGGAGATCTGTTCTCTAGCTGAGCTCTTACAACTGTTCTCTCAGCTCCTGCTTAGGATGGTAGACCAACCTCATTCTGCTGGTGTTGTCTTGCCCTGACAGGTAGCTTCCTTCAGTGGAGACCTTTCAAGATTGTAGCTAGTGAGATGAACTCTTAGTTTAACGAAGACTTGACATCCTTGCCACACCAAATTCTGGAAGGATAAACCACTCATACCATAGACACTGTGGTCTAAACAAGTTTTTATCTTCATCCCAGGGACATTGTCAGCATCTCCCAAGAACTGCCCAGGCTCAGCTCTGATCCAGGGTCCCTGGACAGATGCAGCTCAGTATCTCTTTTGGAGGCTATAGTGTCAGTTGTCTCTTCAGGAAGACTACCCATCTCTAACAAGAGAATTCCTTGAAGCTCCTTTCTCACTTGGCTTAGGTGGGGTCAACTATGAGGAGAGTTGGGGAAATGCCACAGTACTGCTGACTCGACTGACAGCTTTTTACTTCAATGACTCTCTCAATCTTCATCTCTTATGTCTTGAGTTCTCTCATAAACCCGAATTTGGGTCACAGCACTAGTTTTTCTATCTTGTAGCAAGTGTTTCAAGGATTTATATGTTTTTTAATCAAATGTATGGATATTTGTTATTTTCTGCTTTGGGCTTCAGTTCAAATTTCAAGATAATTGGAAAGTCCCTTTCAGCAGTTTGATAGAGTAATGTGAGAATTTTTTGCCTTGCATACTAATTTTAAGAGCCAAATTCCCACTTACATAGTTTCAACATATACATAAGTGCTCAATACATATTTTTGAATTGAACTGTACCCATTTCCACGCCTATGGTCAAGCCAAGAGAAATCATGTGTCCTCTAGAGAATCCTCTTTCAGTGGTCTAAGATCAGCTCTTAAAGGGGGAACAGCTCCTTCTGCTAGTTTTCAGAAAGAGGCCTGCAAGCATAACACTGATCCTAAGGTCTGTCAAAGATAGCACAAAAAGGGAAAAATATCCATAATCTCTACCAGTAAATTAAAAGCACTCTCCTAAATAAAATGTGGCAAATGGAATCCAGCACAATAGCAGAAGGATATGATTAAATCGATTCAATTCAGAAATACAAAGATAATTATTAGGAAATACGTTAATACAATCTGTCATATAAATAGATCAAAAGAGGAAAACACTTCAATAGATAGTGAAAAGACATTTGAAAAATAAATGTCTTTGCTCGAATTGAACTTTTTATGGTAGAAATAGATGAATTCTCCCTTAACATGATAAAAATACATTTTAGTTCAAAATCCAGCATCATTCTTCATAATACAATGCTAGAAGCATTCTTATTGAAGTCAGGAACAGGACAACTTGCCAGAAATCATTATTGCTTAATATTATTTTTAAAGTACTAGCCAATGCAATTAGAAAAGAAAAAGAATTACTGTACAAGTATTAGAATGGATTTTTTTTTTTTTTTTTTTTTGTCTTTTTTATAGATGCAGACTAAATAATTTTTTTTTCTCTTTTTTGCGCTACGCGGGCCTCTCCCTGCTGTGGCCTCTCCCGTTGCGGAGCACAGGCTCAGCGGCCATGGCTCAGGGCCCCAGCTGCTCCGCGGCATGTGGGATCTTCCCAGACTGGGGCATGAACCCATGTCCCCTGCATTGGCAGGTGGACTCTCAACCACTGCACCACCAGGGAAGCCCTATTAGAATGGATTTTAAAAATCATTATTTTCACTTGTTACAAATTATAAATCTGGGAAATTCAAGATAATAAACTGGAGGAAAATCTTTAGAGACAGCAAGAGAATCCAGTAGGTAGCTGGATATGTAATTAAAACACAAAAATCAATAGCTAACACAGAAACAATTAGAATTAGTAAATATCATGGGATGAAACATCCCATTTACCAAAGCTATGGATATGATTAATTACTTAGAAATAAATTCAACAAAAAAGGTGCAGGAAATATATGAAAAAACTGTTTCCTCAAGTGAAAACATAATAGTTTCTATAAATGATAATAATTATTATCTTTTAACTTTCTGCCTCTGAGGTACAAAATCACAATTCAACAAAACAAACTTTGCCAGGGGACATAAAAGAAGGCTAATGATTGGAAAAATGCATTTTGTTATTGCATAGGGAGCCTGGATGTTGTAAACATGACAATTATCCCTAAACTAATCTAGATATTCAAGTAATTCAATAAAAACATCAATGTTTTTGTGATCTGGACAAAATGATACTACAATTCATTTGGAAAAATAAACCTGGCAAAATTCTAGGGATTAAAAAGGAAGGACAAGCCTTATGAGATAATAAACTTTATTACAAATCTATAACATTTAAAGCAAAATAGATACTCTAGAAATAGAGTTAAACCAATATGGAAGTTGATTATTGATAAAAGAGTTATTTCAGATCAGTGCCGAAAAAATATTTAGCAAAAGTTTGGTTGGAGACAAATAAGTGGTCATTGGGAAAAAATAGTTTTAACCAAATTTCGACTTCATATTTTATATCAAAAAAAGATTAAATAAAGACTTAATATAAAAATCACACTGTAGGGCTTCCCTGGTGGCTCAGTGGTTGAGAGTCCACCTGCCGATGCAGAGGACACGGGTTTGTGCCCCGGTCCGGGAAGATCCCACATGCTGCAGAGCGGCTGGGCCCATGAGCCATGGCCGCTGAACCTGCACGTCCGGAGCCTGTGCTCTGCAATGGGAGAGGCCACAACAGTGAGAGGCCTGTGTACCACAAAGGAAAAAAAAAAAAAATCACACTGTAAATGCTCTAGAGAACTCATAGTTGAATTTGTTTTTAATCATTTTGAATGAGGAAGAGCATACTATGAAACAAAACCCCAGAAAACATAAAAAAATTGATAAATTTGAGAACATAGATATTTAATATTTTTATACAGAAAAACAGAGACATAAACAACAATAAACAACAAAACACAAACTGGAAAAGTATTTGTTTATAAAGAGTGCTTTTGAAATATTAAGAAAAAGGCTAAGAGGACGTTAGTAAGATGTATGTGAAGATGCAAAGAAACATAAGTGAGGAGCCTCACTCATAATAAAAGGAGCAAAAAGTAAGACAGTGATATACTATTTTAACCTATTAGTTTGCCAAAGGTTAAAAAGTATGATCATTTCCATTTTTGGCATACATATAGGAATAAAGAGAGCACTCATGCACTGTTGGTAGAAGTGTAAATTGTTGAAATGTTTAGAGATTACTTTGGCATTATTTGTCAAATTTTAAAATGTGTATATTCTTTAAATGAGAAATTCCACTTCTAGGAATTGTGTGTGTGTGTGTGTATATATATATATATATATATATATATATGAGTTGAAACAAATACCTAACTGCTTAATGATTTATGATATGTTCATATTAGTATCCATTAAAAAGTTTGAGACAGATACAGAGATATTGATATGCAAGGATATTTAAGATATTTTATTTTGTGAAAAAAGCAAACTGAAGGAAATTATATCAAGTAAGACCTTACTTGTGAGCACAAAAAAGGACGTCCAACTAATGTGGGTGGGTATGTGTTTATATTATGTAGGTTTTACCTATAGAGAAAAAAGAAGCTGTAAAAAAATAGTCATCCCTGAGAATAAGACTGAATGGTTGGAAGGAAGACGGCCTTTAAAAAAATACTTGTGCTTTTCTATACTGTTTAGATATGTTGTTGTTGTTTTATTGATACATGAGCCATATTAACTTTCATAACTTAAAAACAAGTTAGAAAAGTTTCAAAAGTTAGTAAAAGGCCAGAGTCCATAACAGAGGCTATGAGTGCCTTGCCCACACCTCTCTCCCTTTCCATTTCAGTGCACACTGCCTGACCTCAAGATTCCAGCATCTGCCCTTTTTCCTGAGGATTCTGGCCCCTGAAATACTCTACTTACCCATACAGTAGGTGGAAATGTCAAGGAATGAATGCCCCTCAGGAGCAGCTTCAGCCAATGACTGACAGGGGAGTTGGTGTATAAATACCCTAGTTCCAACAGTGTCTCAGAGTCTCCCCAGTGGGACTAGGTTCCTGTTATCTAAATGGTTACTGACTTGATAATGCACCTTTTATTCACTGCCTTTGCTTCCCTGACTTATTCCCTTACCAATGTATTCTTTACCTTCCAAACAAACTACTAGCACTCACATCCTTGTCTTTTGATCAGCTGCTGGAAGAACCAGGACTAGGACGGAGTCTCTCTGTGGTTTCAGGGCAAAGAGAGATGTACTCAACCGATGAGCTCAATGGTTGAGCATAAATGTCTAGGACAATTTCGTGCAGATATTTCCCAAGTGTGAGCATCTATAAACCACTGAGGGGTGTTTGGGTTTGTGGAAATCAAGGCATCCTTTATACCTTAGATGAGGAGCTCCTCGAAGTGCTAGGCTGGTGGACTGCAAGAATGGGCTTCTCCTGAGTCTTCTGGGAAGCTGAGGGAAGTCGAGGGGCTGAAGATCAGCCTTGTAGTATTCAGAGAGCTCACCTGGATGGTTTTTTGGCCTCTCCCATTTCCCTGAGCAAACATGTTTACTTCTTCTGTATGGTTGGAAGTGTGAGTGTGTGTGGTGGGGCAGTTGCAGAATCTAGGACCTTTTCCACAGGTTGTGGTGGAGATGTTTGTCCCAGGTCCTCAGTGTCCTAATCACAATTCCATTTACCCACACTTGTGTTCCACCAGGATTTACAGAGCTGTCAGCTTATAATTGGACTGAAGGGCTGAGTTCAGTTAGGGAAACAGAATTTTATTTGCTTTTTGTGTTTCAACAGTTGAGCATTTTACAGCTGGGTTGGTGAAAAGGTTTTTTTGCTATTGGTGTCATGAAACATTTTATAGGGAGAGATAATTGAGTTTTTATTTTTACTAGAAAATAATGTTATCAGCTTGGCTTTGGGGACCAAAACAAGGAAGAGCTCAATTAATGACCAGAATTCAGGGAGGCCCAGTAATTATGAAAACTGCCTAAAGACCAAGGCAGGAAAATAGCAAGACGAGAGAAAGCAGAAACTAATTTTGATTCTTCTGTAAAATTCTGACGGGAACAATGAAACAGTCAAGGACATTATAAATCCATTCATTTATTTCAAAATTTGCAAAACAAATCCCTTCTTACACATAGTATTTGTACAACATGAAATTATTATTCAATAAGTTGACATTTTAAACCTATTACTGCCTAAACCCATCTATTACTGAGCTATTCAGAGCACTAAGTTAACATTTACCAGAACATTCATCCTCACATCATGGGGAGATCAAGCTGAAATCCTTTATTTCATATTCAGATCTTGCCAGGTCAGGATTGAAATCGGCTACCTTTCTGATACTTTACTGAAAAGCTACTGCGAAATCCACAAAAGAATTATTATCAGGTTACTGCAGTTATTCAGCTAGATGTTGACTTTGATATGTCAAATCTCTGATCTTTAATAGAAAATTGATGGTCGTGCCCTGAGGGTCAGTCATATGCATGACCAGGATAGGCCAAGGTTTGCATTAAATTACAGCCAGTCTTGTGGTCTCATTCCTGGGCAGCTTAAGTCAAACAAAGCAAATGGATCCCTTGCTAGTGGGGTCTCTTCATTGTTTTGTGCTAGCATATGGATTTAATTCTGTAATGGGGGACTGCTGGGCACAATCTGCCTTATTGATTTTCTGGAGAGAGTTTTTTCTTAGAGTACCCGGAAGTGCAATAAAAGAAAAGCAACTGGTGCAATTTTTCTTTTTCTCCACATTGGATGGTTGTGCTAGCAGCTGATTGATTCTGCCACTAGAAATCATATGAAGATATTAAATTATATCATCAATCAATTTGTTTTTAGAGGACTGGCTTTCTCTGTGTTGCAGGCTAGAGAAAAGGAAACAGTAATTCCCTTATGTCTCAATTGTGTGGCACGTTATTTGGCCATAATGCTCCCTAGATTTGAGCTCTGCTAAAATGAACTCTTGACGTAATGGTAATGGCTACCATGCTCCCATGTCCGGTATGGGAGATGGGAAGGTGAGGGGAAATTGGAGAGGAAGATCATGATACAAGGTTTGTGGTTCTCACAGAGATTCCAGTGTCATCAGAGTTGCTCAGCCCTTCTGGCATGAATCATAGACTATGGAGCTAGAACGGATCACCATGCCTGCCCCAGCCCCCAACCCACTGATGCAGATGAAGACACTGAGATCCAGAGAGATGGAGGGATTTGTACAGAGGGTCAGAGAGAATGAGTGCCCTACCTCCAGTCTAGCAGATTACTAAGCAATATGTTGAAAGAGAAATAAAAGAAATGGCAGTAAAGATCATTTTCTTGATACTATCATTCTACATTTCAGTTTTCTCATCTGTAATGACCTTCCTCATAGGGTTGTTGTGAGGAATACACAAGAGGGCCTGGTGGTGTTGGGTAGCTTCTCCTGGGACACAGCTTACTGGGGATGGTCCCCTGGCTCAGGTGGGCTGTGGCCACCACAGGATGGAATTGGGTTCTGAGTCTCATCTCCTTTCTGCCTCCTCAGAAGCAGTGATTATGTCATACTGAATTGAAATATGTGGAGGAAAGGGTATAGCGCTGTACATATTGTTTTGACTGGTTTATCACTTTCCAGGTTCAAAAAGGCAAGACCCATTTTGGTTTCCTGGTGTTTGGTTGATCAAACCCACTTGCAGTTCCATTGCTGGCATCTAAGTGAAGAGGGCTTTCCTCTGTAGAGAACACTTATATGAGGTGGGAACAGAGCACATTGTCAGACCAGGGGAGGCCAGCATGTCACAGCACATTTTATTCATGCCACAACAGAGACAAGTGTGGAAACAACCCCTCAATAGTGTTATGTCACCATAAAGTCCTCCATTTAAATTATGTTGATGACTATATATTTCTAAAATCCCCTTCTAAGGTCACCATGTATGAAAATGTTTTGGAGAGCAATACTAATGATAGCAATCGTATTAATAACGGGAGTTACATTTTTGGGAACGTTCTAATGTATGCCAAACATTGTGCTAGATATTTACGTGGATTTTATCACTCCAAAGAGGGAGCTCTTTTTAATATTCCTATTCTGCAGATGGGGAAAATAAAGCTTAGGAGAGTGAAATAAGTTTCCCAGAGTCCTGAGGTAAGTAGCCAAGCTGCCTTCAATTCCAGATGTGTCTGATTCTGATTCTGAAGCATCGGCTCTCAGCAACTATGCCTTGGCCTTGCTGTTTGCTGGCACAGGATGTAAGAGGGAAAAAGCACAACTTTTTGCTTTCTGTATCCAGCAATTTTCTGAAAGTTTAAATGGAGGCACAGAAAATAAATTGAAATCTATCCTGTCATTTCTTACAGTGTCTTACATTCATTCATTCCTTCAACACACATTTGTTAAAACTTTGGTGCACGCAGCAAGCTATGCTAGGGGCTAGGGAGACAAAGATGGCGAAATCTTGGTTCTTGTCTAATTAGTACAATCAAAGTGCAGGCTTGGTTAACATGGCATGATAGGGCTGTGAACAGGGTGAAAAAAAGAGCTAGTATTTTGCCAAAGAAGAGGATGTGAAGAAACGGGGTTGGGTTTTGCAGGGGGCACTTTTTTTCCCCTTTCCTTTCCTGGTCCTTATGTTCTTTAAGACAAATATTCAGGTTTTACCTCTGGGGAAAGAAAACACTGTGAGGGTCTTAAAAAATGTGCTTTAAGGAGGTTCTTCTTCCAGGTTTGCAGGGGTGAGCACTGGAAATGACATTCATCTGACTCAAAATAAATACTCATTAAATAATTTCAAAATAAGCCATGGGCAGGCTCTTTTAAATCCAGGGTCAACTGAAGCCACCCAAATTTGCAGCTGGCGTTATCCCCTCCCCATCAAAACATGAGTGTGTTTTAATGAAAGAGGAACACTAAATGTTTTCCCTGCATTTTAAGGCATCGAACTCTCATAGAGCGAGTTCTGCCTCACAGCCAGAGAGCTGGCCCCTTCCTCACCCTGCCCCTTTCATCTCCCTTTGTTCCGTGCCTATGCTGAGGCTGAGATTTCCCCACCTCTACTCTGTCTTACTGTGGCTCTGAAAGATGATTGCCTTCTGGTGAAGCCCTTTCCCCTTCTTCTGTACCCAAGCTCCGTGTTCAATGAACATCAAAAAGCCTTATCATACCCTGATGGTTTAAATCTTTAAACAGAGCGTAACAGCCGGAGTACATCCAGACCGCTCACATCCTAGAGCCTTGTCACTATGTGTTCCTGCAACAATTACCAGGAGAGGGAGGCTGCGGAGTGAATCAAGTAGCGAGTGTTATCTCCCCGGACTCCATGCTGATGCTCTGATCAGGACTTCAGCAAAATTCTGTTTGAAATGAGAATAGACTAATTTTCATCCGACGCTTCTCAGAGGAATCCCATGTGGTCCAACACGCCAAGGGTCATCATTAGAAAACCGCCTTCAAAAGAGCTGAGGCTTCTTGTGGCAAAGCTCTCTCCCTTTGTTAAATTTATAAACATTTATGTAAAAATGTATACATTAATTGTTCAGGCTCTTCCCAGCCTGGAAAGCTATGCCCAGGAATGTACTTGGGGGAAATAAACTCATAAAAATACCCCAAGTCAGGATGAAAATGGCCTTGTTTTGACTGAAAATTCAGAAGAATTCAGTGATCAAAGGCGATTCTTACTCCCAGCTGTTCAAAGGGACTTATATTAAAAAAAAATCGGATGTGACCAAGAATAGAAAAGAACTCATTAAGAGCTTAATGAGACGGTGACAGGTGAAATCATCAGTTGCTTAAACACTGTACAATTGTTTTTTTCCTTCCGTAGGAGCCACTCATTTGTTTTCCTGGATTCAATTTAGATTTCCTACATATTGTTATAAAATGCAGAAAAGTTCATCAAAGGGGGAATAGTTTTCAGTCCCGAGTCACTGGGCATCTAGGTAATTAAGACATCCTCTTCCCCACTTGCCCCTCACCTCCATGGAAGGTGCTTGCAAGCATATCCAGGAAAACAGATAACTGACTTGCTCTCCCCTCCCCACTTTGCAGGTTTCCTTGGGAGAGAGAACCCATGAGTGAACAAGTACACCAGGAAAGGCATGATCTGGGGAAGTTTAACAGTAGTCCTCATAACCCCAAAGCGAAGGTAAGTTGTTGTCCTTAGAGACATAAAAATAAGGGACCCTAGAGAGAGGGAGGGCTGTGCACCTTTTTATAGCTTTTATTCTGCTGCTCTGGTGTTCAGAAAATACTAAAACCAAGCAAAAGAAATTTCTTTTTTTTTCTTCTACTTCTCCTAAGCAGCTTAAATCCCCTTTGACTTTCCCCAGGCAAGACTGGAATCTCTTGCACGTTTCCAGGCTCTGACCTTCCCGACTTTGGTCTCCCAACACTAGTAGCCAGGTTTTTTATTCTTTAAATGCTAGAGGAGTCATGAAAAATTCAGACACTGGGTTTCCCTGAGACCAATCTGGTGGCTTTTTCTTTGTGCTAACTGCTGCTTTCTATGCATCATTCAAAAGGTACATACCAAGTTGTCAGCCCCTGAACTGCTACTTGGTGTTAGACATGAATATTTGTAGCTTGGCGAGGGACTAAATTGAAAAAAAAATTAATATTTGACAAACCCAAAGAAAGGCATAACAGGTCCAGAAGTATCCATTTGGAAGGTTTTTTATTTGTAAAAAGTCAAAACTTTTTGTCCAACTGGGGTGATTCTGAGCCACAAAAGGTTTGCTTTGAAAAAGCACTGATTACTAGACATCTTTCAGAAACATCGATTATGATTACAGCATCGCAAATACAGCGGCCAAGTTGTGTTTTTTTTTTTTTTTATGTGGATGCAGGGGGAGTATTCATTTTATGCCTGTGCCACTAATCTTATATGACCAGGAAGCCAAAAGGGATGATATAAGACTGATGCTAGTTGCACATCAACTACACCTACAATGGAAAAATTGCCTTTTCTCACATTTCTTAATTAGAATGAGAATCAGCTTAGAACTAATAGAATCTCTTATTAGTCACAAAAAGAATGGCTGCCGCTCCAGTTCAAGTGGCATATCTGCATAACTTATAGCCTTAAGAGCTTATAGTCCCTGGTACTCTTGGCTGACTGCCTTTAACTCTCTCATATTAATGAGTTGTTCTAAATTTAGTCTGCTGTGACAAACTAATATTAATACAGTATTTTATGGCCCAGAGCATTGTTAATACATAGGAATGAAACCCAGAGTCAAAGGGAGGGGGCAAGGGAGTGAGATTACTTTGTGTGATTGTCAAGATATAAGATAATCCAAGTATGTAGATATTAAGACTTAAATATAATATACTGCTTATGGATTTATATTGTGTGAAACATTTTCTATTATTTTAAATCCTCGTGGTATTAGTTTCCTATTTTCAGGGGTTTATAACTTGGCCATACAAATTCACTCTGGGCTGAAACTTGGAAGGCAGGGTCTTAACCTGGGGGCATTTAATTTATTAATTTATTTTATTTAACCAAATTACAAGTCGGTTTGGCCATTTTTAACCCAGGCAAGTGGCAAGCGGGGAGCACCGGTTTGGGATACAATTTTGTGTACAGAACTCCAGTTTGTTTCACAGAGTGAACACCAAGAAAAGAAAACTATAAATGACGCAGGGGTGAATCATATAAGAAAAGCAAAGCTACAAATGCAGTCAATAAAGACGACGAGGGGATTTCTTTCCTTAAATGCAGACTGTACCTTTTAAGTGTACATCTTGAGTAGCAGCCTACAGACAGGTATTGGTTTGGGTTGGCACCCATGGGTAGAAAGCAGATTTGTAGAATTTGCAGAGGGATTAGATGTGGTTGTATGTGTGTGTATGTGTCATTTATGTTTGTCTTTTGTAACTAAGTAATAGAAACAGTCAGTGTGGGCTTAACCTGGTTCTCTAGCAAGATGCAATGTTTGCTTTTTAATGAATCCATAACTTCAGAAGAAGAAAAGCAAGTGTCACAGTTATTATCATAGGCAGCTCCAGGCTGCCAGGTGCATCAGTCAGGGAAATTGTGAGGTACATGTAAGTGAGGAACGGTGGCGCGGGAGCTCGTGGCAAAGACTGGTTGTGAAACTCGTTTTTAAAGTCCTAAGGGATAGAAACCAGCCTAAATGTGCTGGGTGGCACCATTCTCACTAAAAGCACTAAAAGCTTACTGCAATGCCAGCTCAGTGGGTGACTCTCAAGACGTGTGGGTGTCCATTTGGCAGGCGTTTTTAGAAAGGCTTTTATGTCTCTAAAAAGAAAGCCTGTTGGGGGAAATTGTCATTGTATTTCTAGGACATTACAGTTTATAATTTATAGAAAAATGTCCCAATGGAAATTGAAATTTTTCCTTTTTTCCTTTTATATATATCAGTTCTATGACACTGAGGTCAGTTGATAAAATTCTTCTCTTTTCTCTGCTCACTCTGTCAGGTCAATGCTGATTAACTCACAGAGAGGACATTCCCTTTCTGTACCGAGCTTCTCAGGGAGATGCTGGGAAGGGTTTTCTGCCTGGAACTTCACAAAGAAAGAGAAATTTCTTCATAAGGGAAATGGGAACTGACTGGCCTTCAGAGCAGAAGAAAAGCTCAACTGCCCTGATCCAGCAAGAGACCGTCAGGAGACCCTTTGCTGCAGGTGGACCAGGAGACGGGGCTCATAATTTTGGGATTCCCAGTCTGAACGACGACATGTTACTGGGCGGCAATGCATCTGAAGAAATTGAAAATAACAATGAGAATAACAAGGCAAAATAATATAGACATTTCAAAAACAATTGATTCCTCCGTATAAAAAGGTAGTCAAATACCAGAAAACAGAAATATCCACTTGAGCTTTCCGGTTTAAGGAGGTAATCATGTCTTTTCTTTCTTTCTTTTTTTTTTTTCTGTAAAATTCTTAACCTCACAATAGCCTTCCTGTTAAAGGGCTAAAATAAAACATAAACCGATAATCAGATGCAAATTAGCAGTAACTATCTGCTAAGGTGAACAACTTCCCCAAGGGTTTCTTATGATAAAACCTCAATCCCTGTTGCTTCATGGAGACCTGTTATATGGCTCATGCCCTGTATGTGCTGGATTTCATCTACTTCAAACATGCAGCTCGCGTTGTTCAGATTTAGCAGTTGGTTCTAAATGTTGATGTTTTTTTGAGCTAAGCAGATGAATTTTTTGCTTTGCCAAAAGAGAAAATAACTTCTGTATTTTATGTTCCACCTGCTGAGTTTCACAATGAAATTGAAAAACAGGTAGGGAAAAGAGACTATTGGATTTTTAAGCTTTGTTACAAATTTGAATTTGGGCTTCACTTAGCAGCGGTTGACTTAATATCTTGAATTGGGCATGGTTTTAAGAAATCATATGTTGATTTTTGTGTGGTAGCTTCAGGTGAGATAATTTGCTAGAACTGACAAACTGATTCCATGCTCTGAGGAAGTTTTCCTCCCTAGCTCTTCCTTGGGACATAATTCTTCTTTTCATGCACTTTGGAGGTGGGGAGGTTGGAAGGGGAACACTTTACATTACTAGAACCTCTTAAAATTTAGGACATCTTTCAAAGGTTTCCCACCATTATAACTAAAATTATGTAGTCACTTAAAATTTTAACTTAATTTAAAAAGTAGCACATTTGCATAGTTCAAAATTCAAAATATAGTGTATTTAAAAAGTCTACCTTTCAGCACTATTTGCCAGATGCCCAATTCTGTGCTCCTCCTCAGAAGTGACTGGCATTAGCATTTTCTTGTCTATTCTTTCAGAAACATTCTATGCCCACATTGTCTTTCCTCTTTTCTACGAATGACGGTGTTCTTCACGCACTGTTCTGTACTCTGGTTTCATTCTCTTAGTAATTGATCTTGGAGATTTTTCTATTTCAAATCATGAGAGCTTTCTCCTTTTTTGGAGGCAGCATGTACCAAAATTAATTTAACTACTTTTCAACTGATGGAAATTTAAGATATTTCCAATATTTTGCAGTTAAAATTACTGCAACAAGAATAGCCGTGTACATTTGCCATATCACACATATGCAAAAAACATCTGTATGGTAAATACCTAGATATGTAATTGCTGGTCAAAGAAAGTATACATTTGTAATTTTGATGGGTGTTACCAAGTTACCTTCCATGGAGGTTGTACTGATCTGTACTCCCTCCAGTGTTGGATGAATATCTGATTCCCTACAGCCTGAGCATGCAGTAAGTGGCCTTGTTAAACAGCCATCCTTGTCAATCTGACAGGTAGAAAAAGAAGATACTTCAGTATAATTTAAATCACAATCCTCCCATTGTGAGTTAGGGTAAGCATTTGAAAATGTATTTAGCAGCCATTTGTATTTCATTTTCTGTGAACCATCTGTTTATATCTTTAATTACTTTTGTTGAACAAGTCAAATCCGGTATTTTCCAGTTTGCTTCTACAGGCTGATGAACCTGGACTTTGAAATGAGAGATTCCAGTCATTTGAAAAAATGTTTGGATAGGAGTATTGGGAAAAACATCTCAAGCTGATATGAACATGAATACAATGAGATTTTGTTGATCCCTTCCTTTTTTAAAAAAAAAAATTATGAAAGTCCAGATTTTATTTGAAGACTTGAAGACAGAGAATAGGAAAAAGATCTTTTTTTTTTTGAAATTGTGTATCTCAAAACTTTTCTTTTAGAAGAATGCATGTTTGCATTTACATCCCAGGATCTATTTATGTAGGTATTTATTTGCATCTTCTATTAAATGCAGATCGAGCCTATAGTCAGCTGGCTCATATGCATCCGACAATGGAGATCTTAAAGATCAGAGAGCCCCACTTCAATCTTTTTACCGAGGTGCTTTACTCTTGTTATTTATTTTTTATTTTATAAGCTTAAAATAATTTTAAAAAAGAAGTCTAAAAGGTATAGGAGAGTACTAGAGAATAAAGGGAGTGGAATCTGATTCCCAGCACTCAGAATTGTTTAACTCTGTCATATTCTCTTCCAGTTTCTTAAAATAATTATATAATTGACTAAAGTCCCTTCTAAACTTGAGTTTTGTTGCTTTCCCTCCCTTCTGAGGGACAACCACTGTCCATTAAAAAATTATGTATGTATATATTTATAAACAATCCATACACAACATATAGTATTGTTTTGAGGGCTTATTAAAAATATAAGTAGGACAATGGTGTATCATTCTGCATCCTGCATTTTTTACTCAACATTATAGCTTATTTGAGGTCTGTCTATGTTGACATATGAATATCTGTATCTACATCTATCTGTCTATATCTATCTATCTAACTCCAGGTTATTCTTTTTATTTTTGTGTGTGATATTTCATGTATGAGTGTACCACATTTTGTTTATCCTTTCCTCTATTGGTGGGTATTTAGCTTGCTGCTAGTTTGCTGTAATTTTCAATGTACTTCCACAAAGATTAGCTCATGGGATCCTTACGTAAACTCAGTGACACACGTGAGACAGAACAAGTGAGGGAATTCAAACATAGAGAGGTTAAGTGACCGGGCTAAGATTTGTTACATTCTCAGATAGAACCCAGGGTTTCCTAATTCTTCATATAAGTTCTTGTCTCTGATTTATATAGCTTTTCATCCTTCAAAGCATGGAGTACCATTGAAAAATTGTAATGGAGCCTACCTACACACAGTTGAGATAGATTTAATCTTTTAAATCTATGTTGAGATAGATTTAATCTTTTATTAGTTGAGTATATATATACACACACACACACACACACACACACACACACACACATATATATACATACACACACACACATATATATATACATATATATATATACACACACACATATATACATACACACACATATATATGTATATGTCTGTGTGTGTATGTATCTGTTTTAAATTTTTTCTGCATTCAAATTAGTTTCAAGACATTAATCAAGAAATAACTGTCTATAAAACATATTTTAATAGACGTATACCAAAAATCCCAACAAATTTTTTCTCATTCATATTTAAGTTCAGAAAAAATGTTAAAGGTCTCTCACATAGCAAGTTTCCTGAACTTAAGTATTCTTCCAGAAATGTGCTTTTGACATATCACTGAGATTTTTGTCCAGGACCAGGACTTTAGGAAACTTTTCCCCCAAAACTTCATTTTCTATTTTCTTTTTCAATGACGAAAGCATTTGATTAGAAAATAAAAGATTAAATCTATCTCAAGCAAGAATTTTTCTCCTACATACCAAGATGACCATCGGAGGAAGAGAATCTGACAGTCAGCCACACTCAACAATGAATACAGCGCTTTAAAATGAAGAGTAATTTTTGTTTATAGTGTTGCGCATAGACTTACAGAATATTTGAACTGAAGGGATCTTAGACTGTAGACGTATGACTTGTCCAAGATGGTGCTAGCTGCTACAGTGGAGCACATGAGGATTATATAATTACAAAATAATTTAATTTTAGTTTTCTTATTTTCCTAGGAAAAAAGAGGCATATTATTCTGTGGATGTGTTCAAAATTAAGAAAGGAGAACAAAATTTTCTGCTAAGTAAATTTACTAAAATAGGAATATTTCACTTTACATTTATGGAGAGATTTAATTCAAATACCAGTGTGTGGCTGGTTGCTGAGTGTGGAGCAACCATTACTGAATATCTAATTGGGGATGATATATTGATGAAAGCACAAAGCTGTCACAGTGTCACAGTCTTGGTGGAATTTCTTCTGGAGAGAGAAATTTGTCTTGTCTTACTAGCATTACCTTTAGAGGGCTTTCTGGCTGTAGAACCTTGTCAAAGCTCAAACCTTACTTCCTTGGGGAGCAGAGCATTCCTG
>NW_006796397.1:1448700-1481847 GCF_000442215.2 Lipotes vexillifer
CAATATCGGATCAGGTGTCCCTTCTATGTGCTCCCAGACAGCCCCATGGCTATCCCTATCTTAAGCATTTGTGACAATGTTTCCTAATGACCTGATTACATGTCTGTCTCCCCCACTTGGCTGTAGGAGCCATTTGCTTTAGAACAAGGTCCATTCCTTCACCACTGTATTCCATGTGACTAGCAGAGTGTGGGTACTGAGTCGGCAATCATAAAGATTCATTAAAAGACGTAAAAGATGAATGAATGAATGAATGCTCTAGTAGAAAGATTGTTTCTTAGGAGGAAATTTGCACTGTCAGGATTTATAAAGTTTAGCATACACTTTAAAAATGTTAAATGCCGGGCTTCCCTGGTGGCACAGTGGTTGAGAGTCTGCCTGCCTATGCAGGGGACACGGGTTCGTGCCCCGGTCCGGGAAGATTCCACATGCCGCGGAGCGGCTGGGCCCGTGAGCCATGGCTACTGAGCCTGCGCGTCCGGAGCCTGTGCTCCGCAACGGGAGAGGCCACAACAGTGAGAGGCCCGCGTGCCGCAAAAAAAAAAAAAAGTTAAATGCCTGTTACTGCTGGTTAAATAACATGTACTAAAATTCTGTGAAGAAGTTTAAAAGTAGAGATTTTCCTTTATTGCCCTCTATTGAATTAGAAGTGACTGGTTGAGATTTCTATTTGAGGATATAACAATACTCCTGTTTTAAGAACATTATGATTCACAACTTTTATGGCAAAATAAATATCTAGAAGTAAAGAAACACAAATATTCAGCGGAATAGCCGTCACTTTTTCTGTGTGTTTTTTAAAAAATTTTTTATTGAGGTATAGTTGAAAAATAATATTATATTGGTTTCAAGTGTGAAACAATGATTTGATATTTTTTTTACACGCTGAGTGATCACCACATGCAAGCTACTTACCATGTGTCATCATACAAAGTTCACTTTCAGAATTTATCTTCTGTGTTTTTTTTATTGACAGAGTGGGAAGCCATGTGTTGGTCTCTTCAATTTCATATAAATTCTCTAGCTGCATCACTAGCTAAAAATAAATATATCCAACTTTAATATTAATTACTATTATTAGATTATCAAATGTAAGAGCCTAAAACTATCTGAATGTCACACAGGTCAAGCTACTCTCCTACTGTAATTTTAATAGTTTACCAGTTCTAACATAATTTTATAAAGAAAATTTAGGCATTATTAACAAAGTAAAAATGAAATGGATTTTTAAAATCTAGAATAACTATGGTTTCTAGTTGAAGATTCTACTTGATTATCTTCTTCAGGTCTCTTACTTGAAGCCTGTAAGTGTTTTAAAATCCCAGGGCCTGCTAGAGCCTTTTAAAGAGTTTCCTCACAAGAGGGCAGCATTTGACTAAGTGTCCAAATAGAAGGATTCCTGGCGAACTGGGACTATCCATGCAGATCACTTTAATGACTCAGTTAGCAGCTTTACATGGATTTCTAATTCGATTTGTTGGGATGGGACCCAATCTGGTTTGATACAGCCTTTAGAAAGGAATTTTAGGGATTTATTCCACAAATAAATATCAACTGTTTTTAGATAAGTATTACAACAGGTTTGTGGAAGTCACGCTTACCTTAGAGCTTCTGTTGCCTAGCCTTTTAAATGCACATAAATTATTATATTAAATTACTTATTATTGTAACTGAATAAAACACAAATGGAGTTACTGGTTTATCAGCCTTCTTTAATTTTTTCCACCTCTCCAATCACATCTATTTACCAGTTGTTTTATCTACATTATCTATTTAACCTGGAATTTTGTTTTCAAGAGTGAGCCCTGCAGAAGTGATGTGGATCACTGCAAGAGCTGCTGGTGGAGCAGCTTTCTTTTGGAAGGTGGTCTTCCTTTGATCTGAGCCTTGAGGATAACTGATGAGATGCTCAGGGACCAATGCTTTCCACATCCCAGAGAGCATGCCAAGGGGCTGGTCCACTGGGTGAGATTCAAGACTCAAAAAGTAGCCTCATCCTTGATTTTCAGGGTCAGGAGAGTAAACCATTGCTTGGTTCTCATTATTATTCCAACACTGTTGGTATAAAACCTCTTTTTTATTTTCCAACATAGAGCTGAATGTATTGCGGAGACATCTGGGGTACACAGCTCTTCATGGAGATTACGTATGACAGCCAATTACCAAACTACATCCTACCATTTGTTAATAGGAGCATTGTTATGGAGCCAATACTGGATAAAATGGCATTATTTTAACTAGCCATTAAGTAGTCTTTAAAAAAAATATGGTGACATTTCTCAAAGAAACAGTCTCAAAAAGAAATTTATACCCACAAATATCCAGGCATAGGCACATGTACACATATGTATATACTTTGCCCTCGAATTTGTATTTTAAAAATTTGAAATAAATGTATTTTAGCCATGACACGTTTTCTAGGTGAAAGAGAAAATCATATTTGGGTTCGGGTAACATTGAAAGAGACACTTGCTGCTCCTGTTCCAATTTACGTTTGGATAAGTTATCACAAAGTAGCTGTAAAAAGTCTTCTTGGAGGTGTTATACTGGGCTTCTGATGACTAAATAAGCAGAACTAAATTTCTTGAATATTCTAATTGTTGAAGAAGGTAATTGAGAGCAAATATCTGTCTCAGAAAAGCCAAAGAAAAATCTGAAAGTAGAAATGCTACCGCATAAGGCATACAAGCAGATTCTTAAATTTCTGTGTCCTTTAGCCCTTTGTGCCTATATTCAAACAATGACTACTGGAACCCACCAGATTTCCTATTCACTTTAGGGGATCAATTTGGGAAATTTTGATGATTTCCATTCCACCTTACGTGTTTTATGGGGCTTTATTAACTAACATTCTTTTGCAAAAAAAGGATAACTTAAACAGTATTTCCAATTGCTCCAGGGCCAACTCTGTTTTATTCATTACTCAGAACACATTTGATATTAATATTTACACATTTTTCAGAATTAGAATGCAATCCTCTGGTAGAGAGCATTGTCCTTCTTTTAAAAAAAAGATCAAATGGAAATAATCTAACCAATTAGATTTGATGAATAATAATTCTTAGTTGTAAGCAACAGATTAAATGCTAACTTTTGGTTTAGATTTACATGGTTTAGTGAATTTTGGGAATACCAAAGAATGTGAGCCACTGGTAAGCCGAAGTGATCCATAGGTTGTCCTCACCATTTCCTCTTTTTGTTTTTGACACCTTCTGCTTCTTTCTCTGCCTCTCTGTCAGATAATATATGTCTGTGCACAAAGTAAGAGATTTAGAAGTTGGAGGGCAGAAAGAGAACTCCAAGACAAGGAACAAATATATCTTGAATGCCTACTCTAAGGCAGGTAGAGTGCCAGGCACTGGAGACGCAGAGATAAACAAAACACAGTCCCTGCCTTCAAAAACCTCATAGTCGGGCTTCCCTGGTGGCGCAGTGGTTGAGAGTCCGCCTGCCAATGCAGGGGACACGGGTTCGTGCCCCGGTCCGGGAAGATCCCACGTGCCGCGGAGCGGCTGGGCCTGTGAGCCATGGCCGCTGAGCCTGCGCGACCGGAGCCTGTGCTCAGCAACAGGAGTAGGGCACAACAGTGAGAGGCCGGCGTACCGCAAAAACAAAAACAAAAACAAAAAAACCCAAAAACCTCATAGTCGAGTACAGGCAATAAAGGAGTCAATTCATTACTGTGGTTCAGTGTGACAAATGCTTTGAAAGGAGATAGTCCCTGGATATTACGGGATCATGGTGAATGGGCACCTAAACTCAAGGATAAGGGAGGAATTGTCTGGTAAAGTGATGCCTGAAGGAACTGGTAGGAATTAGAGGAGGAGGGAGAGAATGAAGGAGGGGAGAAAGGCGTTGCAGACAGAAGGGAAAGCGTGCGCGATGTAATGGAAGCAGAGGACAATTTGCAGGTTTGGGAATTAGAAGCAGTCCTTTGTTTGGAACAGAGGGGTTTTGAGGAATTAGGGAGACTGGAGAGTCAGGCGAGAGCCTCATCATGAAAGGCTTTGTTGAAAACCTTAACATCATTTCTCTCTCTACAGCTGCCCTTGTTATCAGCTTGCGGGATAGCGATTTGGGGTCCCAACATATCGCTGTTGGGACAACATATTTGGGGACCCTAGGGATCGAAGAGAAGAGTCAGCAATGAAGAGGAAGAGAGAAGAACTGATACTCTAAATAGTGGTTAAAGGTATGAAATCTGCCTAAGCTCTAACCTCAGCTCTGTCACTTACTAGCTGTGCCACCTTGGGAGGGATATTGAGCCTCTCTATACCCCAGTATGCTTATCTGTAGGATAAAATTAATCCCTATCTCAATAGGGTTATTATGAGGATCAAATAGTGGATGCTTGTAAAGCTACTGGAACTGTGCCTTCTTCATTAACCTGTTAATAAACATGTTTATAAATACTATATTGAATGCCTCCTGTGAACGTGGCATTTTCATAGATGTCACTTCACATTGATCTTCTCTAGCTCTGTGAGTCACTACTGTTAACCTATTTTCACAGATTAAAAACAAAAACAAAAAGTGAGGTTAAAAGGAGTTGGTAAATGGCCAAGGAGCTCATGGAGGGGAACTTTGAACCAGAGCCTGTGCTGTCCCTTGGGGAAAGGGACAGGTAAGCGTTACTTTAAACAGAGTGACTCTGGTCTATGTTGGAGACAAGTGGTGCCAGAGAAGGCAGCCCAGGATTTGGAAGGATCTTCTAGAGTTGGAGCCCACGGCTGTGGGGAAGGAGAGACGAGGGTTGTGGGTCTGATTCTTGCTCCTGGCGGTCCTGAGGGCGGTCCTCACCTCGGAAGGTCGGGCCCTATCTCAGAGAAAAACCCCCTCCCTGAGTGTGTGCTCAAACTCCCTTTGAGAGAGACGTGCTACAGATGCGGTAGTTTAAGAATAAGCCTCCTTTCAGAAAAGCCAGGGCAGACCTAAAAATTATCAGTTATTGAATCAGTCCTGGGATTAGAGGTTTTGGGTTTCTTTATGTGTTTTTCAGGTCTATGTTCAATTGGCATCACAGGGCAGGGGTTAAGCGTCTAGACTTTGGAGGCAGACTGACAGAAGTTCCATCTCCAACTGTGATATAGAAAAGCACGGCTAACACCCAGGACTTGCTGAGTGTGTCTTGGGCACGTACCAGGCCCGGGCTGGGCACTTCACATGAATGACCTTGTTTAATCCTCTCTGCCAGTCAACGAGTTACCATTATCACCCTTGTCCTGCAGCTGAGAAGACTAAGGCTCAGTTAATTTAGGTAATTTGTCCAAGGCCAAGCAGCATGGTAGCTTAAAGCATTGGCTCTAGCTTCAGGCTGCCTGAGAATATATCCTGAAATACCTTACAGGCCGTACAAGCTAAGGCGAGTACTGAACCTCTCTAAGCTTGAGTTTCCTCATCGGTAAAAATCAAAAACAATGACCTAATTCAAAAGGTGGAGATGACACTAAGTGAAAGAGAATATGTATGGTACCTAACACAGTGCCTGGCACACAGTAGGCATAGTAAATAGAGGTAATCTGCTGTCTGTCTGTCTGTCCACATAGGCTCAGATTCTGGTGCTCTCATTTGTGTGCTTGCTCAGATCAGTGCTTTACATAACTGCTTCCTCTTCATTACCGTCATCATCACTCAAGGAGCTCCTATTAAGGGCGCAGTGGGAGGACAAGACACGTCCTATAAACCAAATGCCTGTGGGACTGGTAACATATGCTAGAGAAATTCAGAGCAGGATTGTGCCATCCTGGTCTGGGGTGGGTTGGGAATGCTTTATGGGAGACAGTAATAATGGCCAATGCTTACATGGTACTTCCCCTTTTCCAGGCATGGTATGTATGCCCATTATATATATAAGTAAACTGAGGCACAGATCAGCAGAATGACAAGAGAGAGCCAGATTTCAAACTGACACAGTCAATTCCTGGTTTCCTGTGCTTGTGAGCTGAGCCTTGAGTGATATACTGACAACAACAACAACAGCAGTAGTAGTAGTAACTTAAAAAATAAAAAGTAATTGCTATATGTCGGTTAATTCACTTTAGTACATGATCATATTTATTCTCACAGTAACCCGATGGAGAAGGATTATGACTCATGCTTTGAGGATAACGAAATAAAATCTTTTGATTTTGCCATTTAACAAATGATGAAGGAACTTGCCAGGACTTGTAAATATTCAGTAGCAAATCTGGGATTCAAACCCAGGTTGAACTGCCTCCAAAGTCAATGTTCTTTCCACTTTCTCTCCTTGTCTGACATAAAGTACCAATGGGGAAGGAGCCACTCCAGGTAGCCGTGGAGACTGGACTGTGTGTGGCATCACAAGGACAGGTAAGGACAACAGTTTGGCTGGAGATGTGTGTGTGTGTGTATGTTTACCCACGCATGCACATTCAGGGGTGTGTACAGGAGATGATGAAAGACAAATCTTAAGAGATGCTGCTGGCATTTAAAACAACTACTGGAATCCTTCAACAGTCAATGGCATCAGGCATAGGTAAGGGGTATTTTCAGATGAAAGGAGATTTCTCCAAAGCCACCCTGATCCTAAGACATAACTTCTGCCAATGGTCCTAGGCTTGCTCCAAACCTTGAGTTTTCTTCCTTGCCCCCTCTTATTTTTTAGCTTGATCTAAGAGTAGAGTTATCAAATTTAGCAAATAAAAACTCAGAACACCAGCCAAATTAGAATTTCGGATAAACAAGTAATTTTTTAGTATAAGTATCTCCAATGCAACATATATGGCAACCACATCTAAGAGGCCTGTATAAAGTCACATTTCTCAGTGAGGGAGCCTCACCAGAAGTGAGGACCCAGCCCTGGTGACAGCTTAATAAGCTTCATCTACATATCTCAGGAAAGGTTCCCCCACAAATAGTGCTTTATCCTCTGTCCTGTGCTTTGTCACCCAGAAGAAGCCCTGCCATCCAGGCTTTACCTCCTTTAAGCCCATAATTCCACATCTGATGACCAATTAGAAAAAGGGATACAGAATAAAAACCAGCCTTGATGATATTACGCCAACAATTGTCAGTAGATATGCTGCCTTGTAAGCAGCATGTCATGTGTTCTCCATTTGACTTTGCTAACTACCAGGAGGTCTTCTTGCAAGTAGGCATCACTGACTGCATTCACTGGGCCTACTTTCAAAACCTCTCATTGGTTGCTATCCATAGCCCACCCCCCCGCCCCCGAACATGGCACGCCTCCTTCGATGTGGGCCGGCTGCCAGCAGAGCAGATGGCTGTGAACCTTGGCATGCCAGGAAACCATTAGGTTCATCAGTGTGAGCAACAGGGGATAAGTTTCTCTCTGAAAATGTGAAACTAACAGGCTTGCAGGGCAAGGGGCAGATGCCCTCTTGATCCAGGTGGGCTGACCTTTCAGTCCCAGATATGGTCTCTGCAAAGCTGCAGGCTTAGAGTACCGCATGAAGGAATGACCTCAGAAAAGACTGAAGTGGAGAGGAAGGGTCTGCTGAAGTGGACAAAAAGCTTCATTTCTACTTGGCTAGAGCGCTTTGAGGGCCAGGGCTGCTTGTGGGCGACAGATAGTGGATTCACCAGGAGCCTGCTTTCCATTTCTGTTGAGTAATCCCCTGTAGAGAACCAGCAGGCCTGTCAAAGGACAGGCTGTGTTCTAGTTTCTTACACTGGAGGTCACAGTTTTCCCCTTAAACCTGAGTTCTTTGGCATCTACTAGTCCAATAGACACCAACAGGTAAAATAAAAGCAGCTTTCCTTAGATTGGTGGTAAGGATTGAAGAAGGCAGCAGAGAAAAGATAAATGTTTACTGGGAAGATATGTAGGAGTCCACTTTGTTTTCTTTTAAACTTTCATTTTTTTCATCCTTAAAAATACTTGAGAGAGGGCTTCCCTGGTGGCGCAGTGGTTGAGAGTCCACCTGCCGATGCAGGGGACACGGGTTCGTGCCCTGGTCCGGGAAGATCCCACATGCCGCGGAGCGGCTGGGCCCGTGAGCCATGGCCGCTGAGCCTGCGCTTCCGGAGCCTGTGCTCCGCAACGGGAGAGGCCACAACAGTGAGAGGCCCGCGCACTGCAAAAAAAAAAAAAAAAAAAACTTGAGAGAAAGATTTCATATACTACAGAAATGTACAAGAAAATGGAAGTGCCTTTTTACCTACATTCCCAAGAGATAATTGCTGTTAATAATTTGTTGTATATTTGTGCAGTATTTTCCCTTGCATTGCAGATGTCCTCTTTGAAATCATAGTTTTTGGTTTTTTTTTTTTTTGATCCAACAATCTAGTTTTTTTTTGAAATATTCCCACTGAGGGAGAAGTCAATAAAGATATATATTTATTTGGTGAGAACTAAGCTGTCATGCATGAGTCTTTTGTTTACTCCTAAGCATAATGAAATCTCTGGCCTCTCTCATTTTTAGGTTGAACAGTCACATGATCAATTTCATGCTATTTGGTGTCAAATGACTTCTTATTTAGGAATACTGATCTTGTGGTTTATATGTCATTGGATTTCTTTTTTAAACGGCCTCCTTGGGTCCTCTTCCTATTGATGGTCTCAGATCCTCTCCTGCTGGCCCATTGCTCTAGTACTGCCCTCTTTTCCGACTTCTGACCCATTTATTTGTGTCAGAAACATGCATTTGTGCTAAACACAAGTACTTGGGTACTTGGATGTCTCACATGCACATCAGACTCTGATTATTCTCTTCTGAGCCTCAATCTATTAATATTGGATGCACCAGCACCCATCAGATTCTCCATGTCAGAAATCTGTCTTTCTGGGTATAATATCCAAAGAAAACAAAAGCACTAACTCAAAAAGATATATGCACCCCTATGTTCATAGCAGTGCTATTTACAGTTGCCAAGATATGGAAGCAACCTAAGTGTCCATTAGCAGATAAATGGATAAAGAAGATGTGGTACATATACATAATGGAATACTACTCAGCCATAAAAAAGAATGAAATTTTTCCATTTGTGACAACATGGATGGACCTGGAGGGTATTATGCTTATTGAAATGTCAGACAGGGAAAGGCAAAAATAAAACAAATGAATGACTATAACAAGACAGAAACAGAGTCATAGATATGAAGAACAAACCAGTAGTTACCAGTTGGGAGAAAGGTGATAGGAGGGACAAACTAGTAGGTATAAAATAAATAAGATACAAGGATGTAATGTACAGCACAGGGACTAGAGCTGATACTTTATAGTAACTTAAAAAGAAATCTGGTTTTTCTTACTCTCTTTCTCTTCATAGCCCACATCCAATCAGTCACCAAGACCAAAACATTTTATTACCTAAATATTTCCCAAATCTTTATTTTTAAAGTCATCCATACCACCTAAATTCAGGCCCTGAAAATATTCCAGTTATATCCTGACAAGCTGCAATTTCAGTAAAAACATTTCACCACAGCCAGCTGACACAAGGTTGTCCTAGTACCCAGCTCTCTGTGACATGGTTTAACCCAGGAGTAGAATTTCAAGATCGTGGAGGACGTGTAAACTCTCTCCTCCAGAAAACCCTTCCAAATGTCATTCATTTTAGCTAAGATTTTTGATAGAATGTGCTTCCTGAAAAGTACCTGCAGCACAGCTGGTATATGGTGCCACATAAATAGTTATGTCTACCTTAGACGATTAAGCAAGGAGTAACCTGTGAAAGTTGAGCGAGGAAGTCTGCCTGGAGAGAAAGGCTCTGTCTCTGTTTGAACATAAGCCAAGAGAGCATCTATAGATGGGCCCAGATTTCAACTCAGAAAATAGTTTTGAATCTGTTCTAATGTCAAAACAAATGTGTAGTTGAGGGCCCAGAGTTTTACACCATCTACTAAGGCTAGCCTGGAAAATGTTGAGTGAGATTTAACCAGATGGCTGACTTCCCCTGTTAAAAAACCCTCAGATACCTGTAGCAGGCTAGCTTTAGCGATCCTGTGTCCTGGTATGCCATAACCCCCAAGGTAAACACACATCCCAGTACATCTGTCCTTTGGTTCTTTCAGATCCAAACTGCCTTTTCTTTTTTTTTTTTTTTTTTTTTTTTTTTGCGGTACGCGGGCCTCTCACTGCCGCGGCCTTCCCCGTCGCGGAGCACAGGCTCTGGACGCTCAGGCCCAGCGGCCATGGCTCACGGGCCCAGCTGCTCCCCGGCATGTGGGATCCTTCCGGACCGGGGCACAAACCCGTGTCCCCTGCATCAGCAGGCGGACTCTCAACCACTGCGCCACCAGGGAAGCCCCCAAACTGCCTTTTCTTAAGCCTTGGTATTTCAGGTGGTAAAACATGAAATGGATTTTTGAAGGCGAAATGTTTATTTGGTTTATCACTTATGTCCTTGAACTTTCTTGCCAGAGCAGAGGCTGTGTACACGCAAATGACCAGGTGGTTTTCTGGCTTAGAAGAATATAGAAAATGAATCTTTTATTTCATTACATCCTAACAGTTTATTCCTAAAGAATGACCAACTATTTCCTTCCACAATGAAGGAAGAGTGAAACTGGAGTGGGTTTGAGCTTTAGCCAGAGAAAATTTGCTGGGAGGCAACGAAGAAGTGTCTCATGAAGTTTCTTAACCCCTGGACTGAGCAATGGGGTGAGTGTGAGTGTGTGTGTGTGTGTGTGTGTGTGTGTGTGTCGGTAAATCTCCTTTAGGGAAAGGATCCTTAAAAATTGCCCAGATTTCTTCTTTGGGTTGGTTTAAGTTAGATCTTGATTGTGGGCAGGGATGGAAGTATATGGCTGTGCAGACCACCTGTATCTTCCTAACATTATGTCTGTTGATTTTATTCCTGAAATCCCAGACCTGCAGGACCCTCAGTGCCTGGTCCATCTATCGTGTGTGGAGGGAGAGCCTGCAGGTCATCTGCGCCCCACTCTGAGAGGAGCTTCACATCCTCTGGACATCCGCCCTCCCTCAGACAGCCCATCACTCTAGCTCTTTTCGGTCCCTGAGATCTCAGGGGAGGAAGAGTTTCCTGTTGCCAGTGTGTTGCTGCTTAAAGATTTTCCAGGATTTAAGTGTAATCCCCAAGGTGTTGTTAAATACACAGTTTAAGTGCAGCAGTGGAGGGAGGCGGTGAGATTTAAGTTTCCTCTGAGACGATCACTTTTATTAGAGGCACTCTCTTACCCAAGGAAAGAAAGAAGAGAGACAGTAAAGAACCAATTGTGGTTAAATAAGAGTTAGTGTGCAGTCTGCTTGCCAAGAACAGTCGTAGAAGTATTGGGAAATAATTTGGGCACAAGGAGAGCAGGTCAAATAATTAAAAGTTCAGGTTTATGATGCCATATTTAATATGGTCCTTGTGTCCCTTTTCCCCTAGAACTCTTGGATTGAATTCTGTATGTGATATGTCCTTTCAAGAACATTGAAAAGCTAACGTATAGATTAAAGTGTCCTGGTGTACTAACAGGCATTATAACAAGGAATAGTATCTAGCAACTGGGGTGAAGTGGCAGAGGTGTGGGGCTGACGTGTGGAGAGATGTTCCTATTTCATTAAAATAAGTCTCTAGATAGTGGATGGTGTGAGCATACGTTGGTCCAAATGATCCTGGTGCTGGCATGAGAAAATAAACATCAAAAAAAAAAAAGACAAGAGAAGTTAAGATTCTCTGATATTGAAGGGTGTGGAATACCAACAGAAGTAACATGATCCTGTCAACAAATCCTGGAAAAAGCAGGACTAGTAAAAATGTACTCCCTTGAAACTGAAGTGAAGCAAATTCTGGTCGAATTAGAAGCAGTTAATGATAAGCATTGAGTTTACAATCTCAAGACGTGAAAATAGAAATGACTTTTTGAAGACGTAAAGAGAAATTCATGGATGGCAGGTTCATGAAGGCTAATGAAAGAAAATACTGATTTTTAGGGAAATTATATTTAACCTCAGGATTGGGGTTGGGGGGCAGGCTTTGTCTCTCTGAATTAGACCTTTGTCGCCATAGTTGGGGCCTTTCCCCCCCCTTATATCAAGAATGGTTTTCTTCCCCTTTTGTCTAGCTGATGAACTCCTACTGATGCTTCAAAACTACTTCAGGTTGCCCTTGTGACTCTATCTGAATGCCCCTATTTCCTGCATAGTTGTCCAATCCTTTTCTCAACTATATACTCATGTACAAACCACTAGGAGGGCATGCATACTGCATTCTGATTGTGCGTTTACCTCTCCCCTCTCTGCTTTGCTTGACTGTGGGCTGCCATCTGCAATTGGTATTGAGCATGTTCTAAATGGGAAGCCTTGTGTTGCCATCATTTTTAGGCTAAAGCGCTAAAATTCTCTTTTAGGATTCCTTTTTAACAGCTATTTTGTATCCGGTTCAGAGCTTATGTTTGCTTTTAAATGAAATCATCACCTAGCCAATCAGTTTGTACTTATTCTGGTTAGAAAAAAGTAAAACCTCAATGATTTATTTATTTAGAGTTTCTGCAAAAGACTCCATGATCCCTCAAATTGTTGCCCTCTCCCTAATATTCTTTAAAAAAATATTCTTTCAAAACACAGTTTGAGTCATCCCCTTCTTTCAAAATGTAGATGATCCCCATTATCATAAAGTCAAACTCTTCAGCAGGACACTCAGGACCCCTCCAACGTGGCTCCCACGTTTCATACCTCGTCTGCCACCACGTCCTCTGGTATCACTGTTCTAGGTGCGACATATCACTTCGAGTCTCTTTCTTCTCTCCTGTCTGGTCTTTCTTCCTCTACTTTCCCTTACTGCTGAGTGCAGATGTTACCCCAGCTATTCCCCACATCCTTCCATACTGGTGATGTATCTCTATTTAGTATTTTTTAAGATGCTGTTTATGTTTTCTCCCCCAACTAGACTTAAGTTCATTGAGCCATTGAAATCCCTAGCACAGTGCCTGGCAGCAAACCGACAAACAATACATTGTTGTTTTTCATCTCCTACCTCTGAAATATCATTCAGAGATGTGGTACCAAGAGTTCCCAATGCTGAGAAGAAGAGGTTAAAAATATTAGATTGAAAAACAAACAATATCTTCCTATTTCATTTCCCCTCAAGAATGAAGGTGGAACAGATGGAAACATCTGCATTTAAAGGATGCTTCCATAAATTTTTCTGCATAAAAGACACCTAGGAGTCTACTCAATCATGAGAACTCAGGTCATTCAGCCTTTGTGTTTATTGATTTTTCAGTTATCTTGTCACAGATGGGCACAAAATAATGCTAATTGGATGAAGCTTATCTAAGGACACCTTATTAAGAAACTAAAAAAGTATCTGGGAAGGTAAAAAGCTGATGCAGAGGCCTTAGGAAAGGGAGTTAAAAAGTATTACATGTTTGTCAAAAGAAATAATTGAACCAGTTCTTAAGCACCTGATAAGAAAATACAGAGTATTATTATCTTTCAAGACTGGCACAGCATCTTAAATCTGCCTCCTACTATCAGTATTCAAGTAACTCTTTCAGTAAGTAGCTACTGAGTGTTCCTATGTGCCAGGCATCCTGCTGGGGGCTGGGGAAAGCAATACCACCTCTATCCCAATGGCCCTTGCAGTCTAGTAAAGGAGACAGATGTGTGACGTTATTACAACAGTAGAGTGAGTTCAGGGACATGAGAGAGGTACAGAACAAAGGAGGGCATGTGCACCTTTAGTTGAGTGGGTCTGAGAAGGCTTCATAAGCACACTTGAGTTGTATCTTGAAAGATGAGTAGGTGTTCACCAAGTCCCAGTGGAAGGCATTCTTGGTGAAGGAAATGACCCGTGTAAAGGCAAAGTAATGTGAAACCTCATGGTGATATAGAGGTCCGTATCAGGTTACTTCATTTTCTAGAGCACAGACTTTGCTATCTAATCCCTTTCATTGGGGAGAGGCTAGGTTGGAGTATAAATGTGGATCTTAGTGTAGCTTATACCTACATCTTTAGAAGAAGCTGAGCTGCTTTGCATACCTTCTGAGCTGCTTTGCATACCTTCTTTTAGAGGGATCTCCCACTCCTACTCAAGGTTAGAACTTTCTTAGACATTCCCACTCTTACTAACCAACATTCTTGTAAGTGGAAGTGGACAGACGGAACTTGCGGCTGCCAAATGGAGACGCTGGTCTGCTCCCTGAACAAATGCAGTGACTGGACAGTGCCAGGAGGGTAGTGAGGACAGGGCCCTGCAGCTGTGTGTGGTTTGCTTGAGACCCACTCTGGCTCTGTTCCCGCAAGAGCTATCAGTTACTTTAGCGCTGTAGTTGCTCTGTCCAGTTCACTAGCTCTGAAAACTTGGGGGATATCCTGGAGAACTTTTGCTTGTTGTCTGGGAACTTTGAACCTGCTGCTCAGTTGTTCTTTTGGCAAACTACAGGCCATTTGAATGTGGTGAGTTGGCCTAGAGAATCAGCATTTTTCAGCCAGGAAAGAGATTCAAGAGAGAAAGGGGGCTGGACTCCCACAGGTTAGTGTATTGCCTCGTTGTTCTGTCTCAGTTTCTCATTTCTCCCCAGACATCCCTCTCCTTGTAGCAGCAAATCTACTACAGTGAGTCAATTATGAAAAGCCAAAGAGTCTTTTGTCTTCTTCCTTTCACATTCGGATAAAACATCTTTGTTTATGACTATATAACATCGTTTCATTTTATTATATGTGGCTAGTAACAGCAATCTGTCATCTGGGATTAATGTTGATTCATGGCCAAGCACCCGAATGCATATGCTGATGAAACGCTCCTGATGTTTCCAGTGAGCAAGCTCCTTGTTGGGTTGGTCGTGTGCTCATTGGCTGAGCTGTGACTTCTATACCCAGCACATTCTGCAAATCTGGCTTAACCTGTAAAAGGAATGGGGAGCCATGATCTCAGACTAGCAGGGCTAGAAATGGTAAGGCTGCTGCATGAGATCTTGCTGGTTGGGTACTGCCAAACTCTAGGGGGAGCCATTCACACGTATGGCGTAAATGGCACCCACTAGGATTATTTAAATTGCAATCTTTTTTTCCCCCGAGTCTTAGAGTTCTTGGGATACCTTTTGAGTCACATCGTCCTTCACCTTTATTTTTGCCCAACCGTCTTCATCATATTTGAGGCCAGTTGTGGATTTTGCAGATTTGCGCTTGGCTGTCTGCAGGGTATAGTACTGTATTTGTCAGGATAGGCTAGTTTACACCTCGTAACCAACGGTTTCAGAATCTCAGAGCCTTAAATAACAAAGATTTATCTCTTGTTCACTCTTTATGTCCATTATAGGTTGGCTGTGGGCTCTGCTCCAAGTCATCCTAAGATCCAGGCTGAGAGAGACATTCATGTTTCCTCATAGGGAAAAGGGGACAACTGAAGCACAAAGCAACTTTTCAAGGTTCCATTTACATCTCTTTGGTCAAAGACGTTTACAAGGCCATGCTAACTCAAAAGGAGGGCAAAAAGCCATAACATTATCATATGCCCTGAAGGATGAGACTCAGAACATCTGGGACTTGTCCTAATGATTGCCACAGATGTAGGGAAGAGGAATAGTGGACTTTGAGCTCAGTCAGACCCAGGTTCAAATCCTGGTTCTGCTTCCTATTAAATGTCTAATAACTTTGCAAACAAATTACATTCTCTCTCGTAGACCCAGTTGCCTCCCCATATAATGGAGATAATGATAGTATTTTCTTGTGAGCCTGGTGATACAATGCCAGTTATGTAGTAGGATACCCAAAAAGTTTCTTTTCTCTTGTGCCCCCCCCCCCCCCCCCCCCCACCTGGGGTCCCCTGTAGTGCCAGTACTTTGCATTAGTCTTTCAAATAAGGGGAGAAACTGCCCCTATCTCCCTGACAGCAAATAAGAAAGCCCTGGTGACATTTGCCAAAGCTCACGAAAATAGCTATTAGGAAGGCAAACTGTGCTTAGAAAAATATTAATTGGACTCTAAGCTCATTAGGAATTAAAAACAACAACAGAAATGTTCACCTTTAGCATAAGGAAAAATTCCTTGTAAGCCACATAGCTTCCCCCTAAAACACATAGCTGCTGCCCCTCTGTAAATGCCCAGAGGATTCTCTTCGCCTGGCTACAGAGGTTCAGGACAACACAGCCGACGCAAGTGACTTCGGGATACCTTTCATGCTTGGCAGGCGTCCCCATTTTATTTATGATATCAAAGCTGCATCTCTGTGTTCTCTTCTGCGGAAGACATAAAAGAGATTCAGAAGTCATCTAAATCATCTTGTAATTAATGTTACCACGCACGCCCAGGACATTAAAATGTTAACAGTGTTAGAATCGTGTGCTTTGGAATACCGAGTGAGGGCTTTATTAGAGAGAAATGCTCAGCAGATGTCATCCACCCTAATTGAGGACATCAGGGTGCCTGCTGCTTGTTCTTATCAGTGGTACAGAGGTGTTTTTTTTTTAATTTATTCATTTTCTTTACTGCTAGAATCTGCTCTCATTATTAGACTATCTTGTCACTCATTTGCATTTCAAGTGCTGGGACTGGGCGGGGGGTGTAGCAGCTATCTGCCTTAGAAGAACACTTCAAGGGTTACTCTATCAAATAGCAGCACAGTAGCACAGTGAATCTGACATCTGGGTTATCTTATTCCCAGATGCTCTGTGGTGTCATTAGCAGGATTAATCTTAGCTTTAATTTCATAATGATTCTTATTCTAATATATGTGAATGAACACAAAGTCTCTTGACTCATTATCACCAATTTACCCAAGATATGTAATCAGGCTCTTACATTCACCAACATTTATTTTTGCTAATACATCTAAAATTGTAGATTAAGCAAATACAGTTAGTTCCAGCTGAGTGAATGCCAAGCAAGGTATTTATGTTTTAATTAAAGTACATTACAGTGTTGTTTTTAAATATGTACTGACCAAAAATGTGTCCACGGGGAATAGTAAAGTCGTCGTTCGAGCAGCGTCCAGCTGTAAAATTAGTCACAGTAGCATTACATTAGAAGCCATTACCCACTTCTTTTGCAAATTATTGACATTCCCTCCTCTAATTATGTTTTTAACCTTTATAAATAAGATGGAGGTACATAGCTTCCAGTCCAAACGACTCTGTTCCCCTAAGGAAACAGAACGGCAAGTCCTTAATGGTGACTATAATTGTAATAAGCCTGTGGTTTTCATTCCCATTCAAGGTTACCATGTCACATCAAATATGGTCACTTGCGGTTCATGATGCAGAATAGGCAACAGGCCATTTCCCCTCTTATTTGACATGAAGTTTAGTAATATACCTAGTGGGGACGAGTGGGAGAGGGGGAGGAAGAGATGGGGATACAGAAGCCAATTCCAAAGCTCTCTTCACTTACTTCTGCATTGGACTAACTTTTTTCATTTACCAGATGCTGTCACCCAGCAGCATGTAGAGCTTTATTATTGATGGATAAAATGTTCAAACATTTAAAGAAATGAAAGTCAGCTTTGCACTTTTAATTAATTAATTAAAAGTACTGTAAATGCCAGCTTGTTAATTGCTTTGCACCTGCAAGCCAATACAGGTTTTGTGCACTCTTTCTTTGAATATTAAATTTTTTTCTCACGTGTCTTTGTAATGCTTGGGAAGCCTCTCCAGCAAACATATTAGTAAAGAGTAAATATTGAATCTTAGACAAAACTCATGGTTTCATCTTTCACTGTACCCAGAATAGGATTTAAAGGAGGATTTAGATTTCCAAGGCTTCTAATTAAGTAGTGATAATCAGGCTTTCTGCTGAGGGTCACTTCCTGGGAGTAATTTGAGTTATTAAAATGCATGTTTTTGTTTGTTCTGCTTTGTGAGCTAAAACTGATCCCTTTTAATATAGCAGCAAATATGCAAATTGGTGTTTCATTATATTGTGCAATTTATGGCAATCTTCTCTAATTTACTAAAAGGTCAGGAGCCTGACCTTGTCATTCAATTTTTTTTTTCTGGTAAAGCTAAACTAATTATGTGGATTTTTTTTTTAATGAAACTCTGAAAGTGTGCAGCATAGTAAAGAATGTGACAAATTTAACTTTCATTTAGTTTTCATATTCATCAAGATAAACTTCAGTATTGTGTGGATCCCAGTAATGAAGAGTAGGTTATTTTTAACTGTGATTTAGGAATCAGTTGCTTTTAAATATTGCTCAGAAAGACAGAACTTAAAAAAAAATCCTCTGCCTCAGAAAAATGTGGCAACTGGAATAGCCTATTTTACCGAAATATTATTAACATGTAAATGCTTTAAATTGTCATTGGCCAGAAAATATTAAAAAGAAAAATCACAGGCTCAACAGTAAGTTTTTTGCTCAGAAGACTCTCCAAATCGTTGTATTATTTTTGTTCTTTACCGATGCTAAATATGCTTTCTTAACTTTTTCTATTGCTTTACAGAGTTTTCAACTTTGACCAGGAGGATTTCCATCTCAAATATTTTAAAATCATTGGTAGCACAAGTTGGTACCAATGAACTATTTACTTTTAAATTTTAGGCAGTGGTTCTTACACCTTAGCCTGCATAAGAATCACCTGGATTTCTTGCTAAAAATTAGATCCTACTGTCCTTCCTCCTCAAAATTTTGATTTGGTAGGACTGGAATTGGCTTCTTGGTAATCTACGTTTTATTCAGGTGTTCTGTTGTCTATACTTTGAAAAGAATCTATAGCCAGTTGAGTCTCCTCCATCCAACGTACTCATTTGCTTAGTTACTCACTCATTCATCATATATATGATTGGCAATTTTTTGGAATAAATAAACATTTATTATGCACCATGCAAGATCACTGCCCTTGAGGAGCTAGCTAGAAAAACACATGCATAAATTGTTATAGGGCAGCATTAAAGGTGCTATAAGCAAATTTATGAACAAGATGCTTTGAGAAAATGAAGCATGTAAAAGTTAATTATAATTGTGGAAAATTTCACAAGGAAGATTATATTTAGACTAGACTTGGAAGAATGAGAGTTCCTTTCCAGGCAGAGGAGGTAGGAGAAGGACATTGCTGGCCGGGGAGAAGCTTAAAAAAATATTCAGAGATGGGAACACTCATAGTGTGTTCAGAAGAGAATGAGCACATGATATGCTGTGTCACGGATTGGTAGTACGAGGAAGGCTCCAGAATTCCCTGAGATCAGATTTTGCAGAACCTGTAATGTCTCAATGCTGAACAGTTAGGGTTTTGTTTATGATTTATTTATTTATGATTTATTTATTTATGATTAAGTCTGTGTCTGACAACAGTTTGGACAGAAAAGATTAAATGCAGGAAGATGTGTTAGGAGTCTTCACATAGTCCATGGAAAGATACTAAAGTACTGTACTTAGATAATGGGAATGGAGATGATGGACTGGATTCAAGAGACAAACACAACTTGGCAATGTTGGATTGGAAGTGGGTTTAGAAGGAGGAGTGAAGAAAAGGAAATTTGCTGCCAAGTTTCCAGTTGAGTAATTGTGTGGATAGTGATGCCATAAACCACAATAGAAAATATAGGAAGAGAAATATGATTAATGGAAATTAAGACTTTGGCTTAGAAGCTTGCTACTCAAAGTGTGTTTGAGGACCAGCAGTACTGCCAGCTCCAAGAAACTTGTGAGAAAGGCGGAATCTTAGACCTCTATCCCAGACCTACTGAATCAGAATCTGAACTTTTACACCATCCCCAGGTGATGCATATGCACATGAAAATCTGAGAAGCACTGGTGAAAGAACACACAAAATCTGTTGTTGGAACACTAGTCTTCTGGAAGACTCCACACCAAAGAGTATTTTATGGTTATATAAGTTTGGGAAAAGCTCCATAAGATAACTTATATGAAAGCTATTCTTGGAGCTTCAAAACTATAATTCAAATGACAAACAAAGTCCAAAGTTAGTAAAAGAAGGAAAAACAAAGACTGAGCAGAAATAAATGAAATAAAGGTGAGAAAGATAACAGAAAAATAAATGAAACCAGGAGCTGGTTCTTTGAAAAAAGTAAGTAAAATTGACACACTGTTAGCTAGACTCATCAAGAAAAACAGAGAGAAAACTCAAATAAATAAAATCAGAAATGAAAGAGGAGAGGTTACAACTGATGTCACAGGAATACACAGGATGATAAGAGACTACAATGAACAATTGGACGACCTAGAAGAAGTGGACAAATTCCTAGAAACATAGAACCTCCCAAGACTGAATTATGAAGATTTAGAAAAATTGAATGGACCAATTACTTGTAAGAAGATTGAATCAGTAATTTAAAAACTCCATACAAACAACAGTCCAGGACCAGACTGTTTCACTAGTGAATTTTAACAAACATTCAAAGTATTAATGCCAATATTTCTTAAACTCTTCTTAAAACTAGAAAAGGAAGGAATGCTTCCAAACCCATTTTATGAGGCCAGCATTACCCTGATACCCAAACCAGACAAGGATACCACAAAAAAAGAAAATTACAGGTCAATATCCCTGATGAACATAGGTGCAAAAATCCCCAACACAATATTAGCAAACCAAATTCAACAATGCACTAAGAAAATAGTACATCATGATCAAGTAGAATTCATTCCAAGGATGCAATTATGCTTCAACATCCACAAATCAATCAATATGATATGTCACATTAACAAAATGAAGGATAAAATCATATGATTATCTCAACTGATGCAAAAAAAAATATTTGACAAAATTCAACATTTATGATAAAATCTCTCAACAAAGTGGGTATAGAGGAAATGTACCTCAACATTATAAAGTCCATATATGGTAAGCCCACAACTAACATCAAACTCAATAGTGAAAAGCTGAAGACATTTCCTCTAAGATCAGAAACAAGACAAGGATGCCCATTTTTGCCACTTTCATTCAACATAATATTGGAAGTCCTGGCCAGAGCAATTTTTTACTCAAGAAAAAGAAATAAAAGGCATACATATTAGAAAGAAAGAAGTAAAACTGTCAATATTTACACAGATGATATGAGACTATACATAGAAACCCTAAAGATTCCACCAAAAAACTGTTAAAACTAATAGATAAATTCAGTAATGTTACAGGGTACAAAATCAATTTATAGAGACCTGTTGCATTTCTAAAACTCATAATAAATATCAGAAAGAGAAATTAAGAAAATAATTCCATTTACAATTGCATAAAAAAAGAATAAAATACCTAGAAATAAATTTAACCAAGGACAGAAAAGACCTGTACACTAAAAACTATAAGATGTTGATGAAAGAAATTAAGAAGACAAACAAATGGAAAGACATCCTGTGCTCATGGCTTGGAAGAATTAATATTGTTAAAATGTCGATACTGTTCAAAGCAACCTACAGATTCAATGCAATCCCTATCAAAATTCCAATGGCATTTTTTACAGAAATAGAACAAACAATTCTAAACTTTGTATGGAACCACAAGAGATCCTGAATAGCCAAAACAATCCTGAGAAAGAAAAATAATGCTGGAGGCATTGTGCTCCCTGATTTCACACTATATTACAAAGCTATAGTAGTCAAAACAGTGTGGTATTGGCACAAAAACATACACATAGATCAATGGAATAGAATAGAGAGCTCAGAAATAAATCTACACATATATGGTCAATTAATTTATGACAAAGAAGCCAAGAATATACAATGGAGAAAGGACAGTCTCTTCAATAAATGGTGGTGGGAAAACTGGACAGCCATATGCAAAAGAATAAAACTATTTTACAGCATACACAAAAATTAACACAAAATTGATTAAAGACTTGAATGTAAGACCTGAAACTATAAAACTCCTAGAAAAAAAATTGATGGTGAGCACCTTGACATTGATCTTGGCAAGGATTTTTTGGATTTGACACTAAAAGCAAGGCAACAAAAGCAAAAATAGTGAGACTACATCAAACTAAAAAGGTTCTGTACAGCAAAGGAAACCATCAACAAAATGAAAAGGCAACCTACTGAAAGAGAGAAAATATTTACAATTCATGTGTCTGATAAAGGGTTAATATCCAAAATATATAAATAACTCATATAACTTAACAGCAAAAAAATAAACAATTTGATTAAAAAAATGGGCAGAGGACCTGAGTAGACATTTTTCTAAAGAAGACATACAGATGGCCAACAGATACATGAAAAGGTGTTCAACATCACTAACCATCAGGAAAAGCTAATCAAAACCATGCAGAGATACCACTTCACACCTGTTAGAATGGCTATTATCAAAAAGGCAAGAAATAGCAAGCGTTGGCAAGAATGTGGAGAAAAGGGAAACACTGTGTGCACTTTTGGTAGGAATGTAAACTGGTACAACCATTATAAAAGAACAATATGGAAATTCCTCAAAAAATTAAAAATAGAGCTAGCTTATGATACAGAAATTCCACTTTTTGGTATTTATCTGAAGGAAACAAAAACACTAACTTAAAAGGTATATGCACCTTCATGTTCATTGCAGCATTATTTACAATAACCAAGATATGGAAACAACCTAAGTGTCCATCATTGGATAAACGAATAAAGAAAATGTGATATGTAGGTACAATGGAATATTATGCAGTTATAAAAAGAAGGAAATCTTGCCATTTTTGACAATATAAATGGACCTTGAAGGCATTATGCTAAGTGAAGTAATTAAGTCAGACAGAGAAATACAGAATATCCTATGATCTCTTTTATATGTGGAACATAAAAAACAAACCAAGCAACAAACAAACAAGCACAAAAAAACCGCAAGCTCACAGATACAGAGAATGGATTGGTGGTTGCCTGAGGCAGGGAATGCACAAATGGGTGAAGGGGGTCAAAAGGTACAAACTTCCAGTTATAAAATAAATGTCATGAGAATGTAACGTACAGCATGGTGACTATCGTTAATTATACTGTGTTGATTATTTGGAAGTTGCTAAGGGGGTAAGTCTTAAAATTTTTCATCATATGACAAAAAATTCTGTTAACTATGGGTTATGATGCATGTTAACTAGACTTATTGTGGTCATCAGTTCACAATATATACAAACAGGAAATCACTATGTTGTACATCTGAAACTAATATAATGTTGTATGTCAATTATACCTCAAAAAACCAAAAAACAAAAACCCTACAATTCACATTAGCTTATTAAAGTGTCTGAGAAGCTCCATATTAGTGAAATCTGTCTAATTTTGCTTAAACAAACATTTCCAAAATGTATTTTATCATGAGGTAGTGGGTTAATTGTGCCCTCCCAAAAGATATATTTTAGTTCTTCTAACTCTAGGACTTGAGAATGTGACCTAATTTGGAAATATGGTTTTGCAGATATAATCAAGTTAAGATGAGGTCATGCTGCATTAGGGTGGGCACTAAATCCTATGAATGGTGTCTTTATAAGAGAAAGAAGAGGGAGATTTAGAGAAAGATACAAAGACAAGAAAGCCATGTGATGAGAGAGGCAGAGATTGGAGTGATACAGCTCCAAGCTCAGGACACTACGGATTGCTGGCAACCACCAGAAGCTAGGAAGAGGCAAGGAAGGATTCTCCTTTCAGCCTTCAGAGGGAACATGGTATTGCCAACACCTTGATTTTGGACTTACTTCCTCCAGAATTGTGAAAGAATGAATTTCTGTTGTTTTAAGCCATCCAGTTCGTGGTAATATGTCATTGTAGCCCTAGGAAACTAATACACGTGGGAATCTTTAAAACAGAAACAACACAACACAATACCAATTATATGCTGAGAATCGCTAGATTAGAAAATAGTAATTTAAACACATATAGAGTGAGATGCCAGTGGTACATGCAGATAGAAGTGTAAAATAGGCTTTGGAAACTAGGTGTAAATTTCAAAAGAGAGGATCAGGATAAACATTTGGGAGTAAAACATACAATGGGTAGTTTAAGCCTGATGAATGAATGGAGTTGACCAGGGAGAGAATTTAAAGAAAAATCCTGAGGGAATATCTATATTTGAAGGAAATCTGAAAGAAAGTGAAAGAATGAGAATTTAGGAGATATCTTTGAGAAAGCAGTTTGAGTAACTTGATGGAAGAGAAATAAGCTTGCAATGGGTCAAGGAGTGAATGAGAGGGTCTTCAGTTAAAGAAGTCACAGTAAAAGCATTTTCAGTCACCAATCTTCCTTGAAACCTACTTGAAAAAAGTGAAGATAATAAAGAATTTCACCTTTGATCAAATACAAAAATCCCACTATGAACAATATCTGGCCAGTCCTGAGAAATTGAGACTAAAACTAAAGGTGGACATTGAGAACCCATGAACCATCTCAGCTTTTAGCAGAATTAGACTTCTCTAAAAGTACATGTTACTGTTCTTCAAGTCCAAAGGATCCTTTATTCAGGCTCATGGGATCTAGAGGGATGTAGAAAGGAACAAATGTGGTTGTATGCATAAGAATAAAAAAAGAAAGCGTAAAGCAGAGGTCAGATAACACACATAAATCAGAAGAGAAATTATTCCATGAATCTGACAAAGAACCTTAAAGAGATTACAGCCAGCACGATCTCTCTGGGAAAAAGAAAAGCACAGAAAAGATATATAAAGATGAAAAGAAGATGATAAGACAATAGAAGAAAATGAAAAATTGGTAGAGCTCAATAAAAAAAAATGAAAGAAATGATGGGGAAACATAAAGTTGATGCAGAGATAAAAGTCTCATTAAACAAAACAGAAAAAGCAGAGTAAACGAAATTGCAATCCATAGGGTTGCAATTGTTAGGAAATCACTCAAAATAAAATGAAAAAGAAAAAAAAGAAAGAAGTGATGGAAATGATTAAAGAAAAGGTGATGGATAAGGAAGACAGACAGAAATATCTAGCATATGTGCAATTGATGTTTGTAAAGAATAGAACAGAATGGCTGAAACTATAAAACTTTTACAGATAGAAAGGTGGGAACTTTCCTGAAATAAAGAGAGAGCAAGAGCACACTGTGTCCCAGGACAAGTCTATGACCATCAACACACCCTATGGCACAGTCTAGGGATTGATGAAGACAGAATCCTGAGTGCATTCAGGCAGAAAAAGCAGGGCAGCAAGGGAAAATTCCTACCTGCAAGCACAAGGTGAGGAGTGAAGACAAAGTCAATTGACCTAATTAGTTATCTGCTAATTAAAGATGCTTTATTGGCAGAGCCTTGAGAAGAAGAAGGAACTGGTACTATCCCTAGCCTGAGGAAAAAAAGAATTCAGAAAAACTGCTATTCTTTTAACAAAAGGACTTCTTTGGGGGAAAGAATTGACTGTAGATTTTGATATTTTTTGTAGTATTTTTAAAATAGCATTTTCCCCCTCCTTGGGATGGCAGTCAAAGATGCTACTTTTCCAAGACTTTGAAAAATAATTAGTGAACAGTTTGGCATTTCTTCTTGATATCCTTATAGATACAAATATATACAGAGCTGAGAAGATACTAATCCATAAATAGAATAATGTTTTCAGTTTCTAATAAACATTAAATGAATTAAATGTATTCAGAATCAATGTTTTGATTGTGACTAATGTTGATTCTGTTAATCTTTAGGAAATAGCCGATATATTTTACAGATTGCAGTTTAATAAAGTATATAAATTTGCCCTCCTAAGTCTTAGAGTTCTAGCTTTTAACTTTAAGATTTCCACTTCTTTACTCCAATTGTTTTGAATACCTTATAGAATTGTTTTACACTTAATACCTTATAATATATTTCTTCCATAGAGGGGTACAAAATCTGATTCCTTTTTTAGGTATCTTTACTGAAGTGCTTCCATTTCTCCTAGAAGTCTTGCCTTGATCGTAGGTTCTATTAATTAGTAAGAAGAGAGCTGGGATTGGGGTCCAGAGTAATGGAATGAAGTCTGTGATCCTTTTCATGTCTCCTTTAGGTGCTGAGTTATTCTTTTGCAATGTCTTTATCTTTGCAAGACCCTTAACAATTCTCGTAATCAAACTTTTCACCATTATGAGATGGTGTAAAGTACTGATGGTGTAAGCTGGTGAAGGAAGAACATATGACCAATGACTCCATGTCAATTGTGTTTTCCCATTAAGAGCCACACAGACAATAAGAGAGATGTCTGGAGTCCTGTGGAATAAAACATAACTGGTATTTGCCCAAAAGCTGTTTTAATGGATTAGACCTCAGCTCCATAATCCCTCTTAAGCTGATGGCCTTCAAGTTGGGCTTATGCTCCATACAGATGAGTTTAATTGGCTGGAAGAGTCTTTGACAACAAATTTCTGTGGAGAAGCCCATCCATCAGAGGGCAGACCCTAAGTTCATCTCTCAGTGCCCTTTCCCAAGGAAGTCAATTTCCTCTGCCCAATGAACAACTGCCTATCTTTGATTTGGGTTTTCTTTAAAGAATTTGATACCAGTGGACAGTGTATGTGTGTGTGAAATCAGCTCAGTACACCCAATAATGAAACTTATGCCCAAGGTTTGGTACCCAAGGAAAGATGTGATTTTATTTTATTTTATTTTATTTATTTATTTATTTTTAACATCTTTATTGGGGTATAATTGCTTTACAATGGTGTGTTAGTTTCTGCTTTATAACAGAGTGAGTCAGTTATACATATATATATGTTCCCATATCTCTTCCCTCTTTGTCTCCCTCCCTCCCACCCTCCCTATCCCACCCCTCCAGACAGCCACAAAGAACCGAGCCGGTTTCCCTGTGCCATGCGGCTGCTTCCCACTGGCTATCTACCTTACGTTTGTTAGTATATATATGTCCATGTCTCTCTCTCGCCCTAACACACCTCACCCTTCCCCCTCCCCATATCCTCAAGTCTGTTCTCCAGTAGGTCTCTGTCTTTATTCCTGTTTTACCCCTAGGTTCTTCATAACATTTTTTTTTCTTAAATTCCATATATATGTGTTAGCATACGGTATTTGTCCTTCTCTTTCTGACTTACTTCACTCCGTATGACAGACTCTAGATCTATCCACCTCATTACAAATAGCTCAATTTCGTTTCTTTTTATGGCTGAGTAATATTCCATTGTATATATGTGCCACATCTTCTTTATCCATTCATCCGACGACGGGCACTTAGGTTGTTTCCATCTCCGGGCTATTGTAAATAGAGCTGCAATGAACATTTTGGTACATGACTCTTTCTGAATTCTGGTTTCCTCAGGGTATATACCTAGTAGTGGGATTGCTGGGTCATATGGTAGTTCTATTTGTAGTTTTTTAAGGAACCTCCATACTGTTCTCCATAGTGGCTGAACCAATTCACATTCCCACCAGCAGTGCAAGAGTGTTCCCTTTTCTCCACACCCTCTCCAGCATTTATTGTTTCTAGATTTTTTGATGATGGCCATTCTGACTGGTGTGAGATGATATCTCATTGTAGTTTTGATTTGCATTTCTCTAATGATTAATGATGTTGAGCATTCTTTCATGTGTTTGTTGGCAGTCTGTATATCTTCTTTGGAGAAATGTCTATTTAGGTCTTCTGCCCATTTTTGGATTGGGTTGTTTATTTTTTTGTTATTGAGCTGCATGAGCTGCCTGTAAATTTTAGAGATTAATCCTTTGTCAGTTGATTCATTTGCAAATATTTTCTCCCATTCTGAGGGCTGTCTTTTGGTCTTGTTTATGGTTTCCTTTGCTGTGCAAAAGCTTTGAAGTTTCATTAGGTCCCATTTGTTTATTTTTGTTTTTATCTCCATTACTCTAGGAGATGGGTCAAGAAGGATCTTGCTGTGATTTATGTCATAGAGTGTTCTGCCTATGTTTTCCTCTAAGAGTTTGATAGTTTCTGGCCTTACATTTAGGTCTTTAATCCATTTTGAGCTTATTTTTGTGTATGGTGTTAGGGAGTGATCTAATCTCATACTTTTACATGTACCTATCCAATTTTCCCAGCACCACTTATTGAAGAGGCTGTCCTTTCTCCACTGTATATTCCTGCCACCTTTATCAAAGATAAGGTGACCATATGTGCATGGGTTTATCTCTGGGCTTTCTATCCTATTCCATTGATCTATCTTTCTGTTTTTGTGCCAGTACCATACTGTCTTGATTACTGTAGCTTTGTAGTATAGTCTGAAGTCAGGCAGCCTGATTCCTCCAGCTCCATTTTTTGTTCTCAAGATTGCTTTGGCTATTCGGGGTCTTTTGTGTTTCCATACAAATTGTGAAATTTTTTGTTCTAGTTCTGTGAAAAATGCCAGTGGTAGTTTGATAGGGATTGCATTGAATCTATAGATTGCTTTGGGAAGTAGAGTCATTTTCACAATGTTGATTCTTCCAATCCAAGAACATGGTATATCTCTCCATCTGTTTGTATCATCTTTAATTTCTTTCATCAGTGTCTTATAATTTTCTGCATACAGGTCTTTTGTCTCCTTAGGTAGGTTTATTCCTAGATATTTTATTCTTTTTGTTGCAATGGTAAATGGGAGTGTTTTCTTGATTTCACTTTCAGATTTTTCATCATTAGTATATAGGAATGCCAGAGATTTCTGTGCATTAATTTTGTATCCTGCTACTTTACCAAATTCATTGATTAGCTCTAGTAGTTTTCTGGTAGCATCTTTAGGATTCTCTATGTATAGTATCATGTCATCTGCAAACAGTGACAGCTTTACTTCTTCTTTTCCGATTTGGATTCCTTTTATTTCCTTTTCTTCTCTGATTGCTGTGGCTAAAACTTCCAAAACTATGTTGAATAAGAGTGGTGAGAGTGGGCAACCTTGTCTTGTTCCTGACCTTAGTGGAAATGCTTTCAGTTTTTCGCCATTGAGGATGATGTTGGCTGTGGGCTTGTCATATACGGCCTTTATTATATTGAGGAAAGTTCCCTCTACACCTACTTTCTGCAGGGTTTTTATCATAAATGGGTGTTGAATTTTGTCAAAAGCTTTCTCTGCATCTATTGAGATGATCATATGGTTTTTCTCCTTCAATTTGTTAATATGGTTAATCACATTGATAGATTTGCGTATATTGAAGAATCCTTGCATTCCTGGAATAAACCCCACTTGATCATGGTGTATGATCCTTTTAATGTGCTGTTGGATTCTGTTTGCTAGTATTTTGTTGAGGATTTTTGCATCTATGTTCATCAGTGATATTGGCCTGTAGTTTTCTTTCTTTGTGACATCCTTGTCTGGTTTTGGTATCAAGGTGATGGTGGCCTCGTAGAATGAGTTTGGGAGTGTTCCTCCCTCTGCTATATTTTGGAAGAGTTTGAGAAGAATAGGTGTTAGCTCTTCTCTAAATGTTTGATAGAATTCGCCTGTGAAGCCATCTGGTCCTGGGCTTTTGTTTGTTGGAAGATTTTTAATCACAGTTTCAATTTCAGTGTTTGTGATTGGTCTGTTCATATTTTCTATTTCTTCCTGATTCAGTCTTGGCAGTTTGTGCATTTCTAAGAATTTGTCCATTTCTTCCAGATTGTCCATTTTATTGGCATAGAGTTGCTTGTAGTAATCCCTCATGATTTTTTGTATTTCTGCAGTGTCAGTTGTTACTTCTCCTTTTTCATTTCTGATTCTATTGATTTGAGTCTTCTCCCTTATTTTCTTGATGAGTCTGGCTAATGGTTTATCAATTTTGTTAATCTTCTCAAAGAACCAGCTTTTAGTTTTATTGATCTTTGCTATTGTTTCCTTCATTTCTTTTTCATTTATTTCTGATCTGATTTTTATGATTTCTTTCCTTCTGCTAACTCTGGGGTTTTTTTGTTCTTCTTTCTCTAATTGCTTGAGGTGCAAGGTTAGGTTGTTTATTCGAGATGTTTCCTGCTTCTTAAGGTGGGCTTGTATTGCTATAAACTTCCCTCTTAGAACTGCTTTTGCTGCATCCCATAGGTTTTGGGTCGTTGTATCTCCATTGTCATTTGTTTCTAGGTATTTTTTAATTTCCTCTTTGATTTCTTCAGTGATCACTTCGTTACTAAGTAGTGTATTGTTTAGCCTCCATGTGTTTGTATTTTTTACTGCTCTTTTCCTATAATTGATATCTAATCTCATGGCGTTGTGGTCGGAAAAGATACTTGATATAATTTCAATTTTCTTAAATTTACCAAGGCTTGATTTGTGACCCAAGATATGATCTATCCTGGAGAATGTTCCATGAGCACTTGAGAAAAATGTGTATTCTGTTGTTTTTGGATGGAGTGTCCTATAAATATCAATTAAGTCCATCCTGTTTAATGTATCATTTAAAGCTTGTGTTTCCTTATTTATTTTCATTTTGGATGATCTGTCCATTGGTGAAAGTGGGGTGTTGAAGTCCCCTACTATGAATGTGTTACTGTCGATTTCCCCTTTTATGGCTGCTAGTTTTTGCCTTATGTATTGAGGTGCTCCTATGTTGGGTGCATAAATATTTACAATTGTTATATCTTCTTCTTGGATCGATCCCTTAATCATTATGTAGTGTCCTTCTTTGTCTCTTCTGATAGTCCTTATTTTAAAGTCTATTTTGTCTGATATGAGAATTGCTACTCCAGCTTTCTTTTGGTTTCCATTTGCATGGAATATCTTTTTCCATCCCCTTACTTTCAGTCTGTATGTGTCTCTAGGTCTGAAGTGGGTCTCTTGTAGACAGCATATATATGGGTCTTGTTTTTGTATCCATTCAGCCAATCTGTGTCTTTTGGTGGGAGCATTTAGTCCATTTACATTTAAGGTAATTATCGATATGTATGTTCCTATTCCCATTTTCTAAATTGTTTTGGGTTCGTTATTATAGGACTTTTCCTTCTCTTGTGTTTTTGTCTAGAGAAGTTCCTTTAGCATTTGTTGTAAAGCTGGTTTGGTGGTGCTGAACTCTCTCAGCTTTTGCTTGTCTGTAAAGGTTTTAATTTCTCCATCAAATCTGAATGAGATCCTTGCTGGGTAGAGTAATCTTGGTTGCAGGTTTTTCTCCTTCATCACTTTCAGTATGTCCTGCCACTCCCTTCTGGCTTGTAGAGTTTCTGCTGAGAGATCAGCTGTTAACCTTATGGGGATTCCCTTGTGTGTTATTTGTTGTTTTTCCCTTGCTGCTTTTAATATGCTTTCTTTGTATTTAGTTTTTGACAGTTTGATTAATATGTGTCTTGGCGTATTTCTCCTTGAATTTATCCTGTATGGGACTCTCTGTGCTTCCTGGACTTGATTAACGATTTCCTTTCCCATATTAGGGAAGTTTTCAACTATAATCTCTTCAAATATTTTCTCAGTCCCTTTCTTTTTCTCTTCTTCTTCTGGAACCCCTATAATTCGAATGTTGGTGCGTTTAATGTTGTCCCAGAGGTCTCTGAGACTGTCCTCAGTTCTTTTCATTCTTTTTTCTTTATTCTGCTCTGCAGTAGTTATTTCCACTATTTTATCTTCCAGGTCACTTATCCGTTCTTCTGCCTCATTTATTCTGCTATTGATCCCATCTAGAGTATTTTTCATTTCATTTATTGTGTTGTTCATCATTGTCTGTTTCATCTTTATTTCTTCTAGGTCCTTGTTAACTGCTTCTTGCATTTTGTCCATTCTATTTCCAAGATTTTGGATCATCTTTACTATCATTATTCTGAACTCTTTTTCAGGTAGACTGCCTATTTCCTCTTCATTTGTTAGGTCTGGTGGGTTTTTATCCTGCTCCTTCATCTGCTGTGTGTTTTTCTGTCTTCTCATTTTGCTTATCTTACTGTGATTGGGTTCACCTTTTTGCAGGCTGCAAGTTCGTAGCTCCCGTTGTTTTTGATGTCTGTCTCCAGTGGCTAAGGTTGGTTCAGTGCGTTGTGTAGGCTTCCTGGTGGAGGGGACTAGTGGCTGTGTTGTGGTGTATGAGGCTAGATCTTGTCTCTCTAGTGGGCAGGTCCACGTCTGGTGGTGTGTTTTGGGGTGTCTGTGGACTTATTATGATTTTAGGCAGCCTCTCTGCTAGTGGGTGGGGTTGTGTTCCTGTTTTGCTATATGGTTGGCATAGGTTGTCCAGCACTGTAGCTTGCTGGTCGTTGAGCGAAGCTGGGTGCTGGTGTTGAGATGGAGATCTCTGGGAGATTTTCGCCGTTTGATATTATGTGGGGCTGGGAGGTCTCTTCTTGACGAGTGTTCTGAAGTTGGCTCTCCCACCTCAGAGGCAGAGTCCTGACTCCTGGCTGGAGCAGCAAGAGCCTTTCATCCACTCGGCTCAGAATAAAAGGGAGAGAAAGTAGAGAGAATTAGTATAAGTAGGAGGAAATAGGAAAGAAAGAAAGAAAGAAAGAAAGAGAGGAGGGAAGGAAGGAAGGAGGGAAGGAAGAAAGAAAGAAAGAAGAAAAGAAAGGAAGAAGGCAAGAAGGAAAGAAAGGAGGGAGGGAGGGAGGAGGGAAGGAAGGAAGGAATGAGGGAAGGAAGGAAAAAATACAGAAAGAAAGAAGATACAGTAAAATAAAATAAAGTATAATAAAGTTATTGAATTAAAAAAATAATTATTTAGAGGAAAAAAAAAAGGGAAGGATAGAACCTTAGGACAAATGGTGGAAGCAAAGTTATAGAGACAAAATCTTACATAGAAGCATACACATATACCCTCACAAAAAGAGGTAAAGTGGAAAAAATCATAAAACTTGCTCTCCAAGTCCACCTCCTCAATTTGGGACGATTCGTTGTCTCAAAAAGGGAAGGAAGGAAGGAAAGATAGAAAGAAGGTAAAGTATAACAGAGTTCTTTAAATTAAAATTAATTATTAAGAAAAAAATTAAAAAAAAAAATGGTCGGATAGAACGCTGGGACAAATGGTGGAAGCAAACCTATACAGACAAGATCTCACACAGAAGCATACACATACACATTCACAAAAAGAGGAAAAGGGGAAAAAATCATAGATCTTGCTCTAGAAGTCCGCCTCCTCAATTTGGGATGATTCGCTGTCTATTCATGTATTCCACAGAGGCAGGGTACATCAAATTGATTGTGTAGCTTTAATCCGCTGTTTCTGAGGCTGCTGGGAGAGATTTCCCTTTTTCTTCTTTGTTCTCACAGCTCACAGGGGCTCAGCTTTCGACTTGGCCCTGCCTCTGCGTGTAGGTCGCTGGAGGGCGTCTGCTTTTTGCTCAGACAGGACGGCGTTAAAGGAGCCGCTGACTCGGGGGCTCTGGCGCTCTCAGGCCGGGGGCAGGGAGGGGCACGGAGTGCGGAGCGGTCCTGCGGCGGCAGAAGTCGGCGTGACGTTGCCCCAGCCTGAGGCCCGCCGTGTGTTCTCCCTGAGAAATTGTCCCTGGATCCCGGGAACCTGGCAGTGGCGGGCTGCACAGGCTCCCCGGAAGAGGGGTGGGGGCAGTGACCTGTGCT